>NC_092860.1:61019507-61062621 GCF_032062135.1 Pyxicephalus adspersus
CTTCAGTGCCCACACGAGGGGGAAGAGGAAACTCCCCCAGAGCCCTGCAGCAGACACAGAGCTGTCTCTGAAGAGGCCGGCGAAGGAGAAGACCCCCCTCCTCCCCTCCCCGTCCAGTTTATTGAGGACATTGCCGAGGGGGGGCACCCCATGACCCCAGTCTGTTCCATCCCCCCACAGAGTAGGACAACGCATTCTGGGAGATGGTTGAGGAAGAGGGAACTGCCCCCCTCTTAGTGTAGGTCATACAGTCTCCGACTGAAGTGTCACTTTCCTCCAAACTATCATGACTAAGATTTAAATCTTTTCCATCAATGTGAGGAGCATAAGAGACCCCGTCAGAAGGCAGACTGTACTCAGCTTCGTGGACACCCAACCGGGTGACATTGTCATGTTGCAGGAATGTGCCCTTCCCCCCTCTAGGAGATACAGTCATCTGTGCTCCAAGTGGACCCAGGGTCCCTCCTACTGGTGTGGGGGTGGCGATTGCAAGTCAGCAGGCGTATCCATTCTGATCAGGGGTGGGCATTTCACGCTTGACCCTTTCCATGATCTCGTCTGTGGCCGACTTCTGGTCATAGACGGCTCGTGGGCAGGAGAGCCCGTTAGGCTCATCAACATGTACTCCTCGCCTGAAAATAAGTGAGTGACTGGAGCTTTTCCAGACCATGAGGACCCAACTTACAACCACCAGGGCAGTAATGAAGGGGCGGTGATTTCAACAGCCCAATAGAGGAGGATGGGCGCAGCTCCAGCATCATGGCAAAGTTGGACGTTACCTCCCGCCTTCTCAAAGAGATGGTGGCGGAAGCTTCCTTGAAGGACGTCGTAGGCTTCATCGGAAGCGGCGCTGCAAACTACTCCTGGTGCCACCCGGATAGATCCGTCCGCTCAAGGATAGACTTCACTTCATCTTTACATCGAGAGAGGTAACGTACAACAGCCACTCTATGGTTCTCTGCTTCTTCTCAGACCACAGGGCCATTCTCTTTCAGGGGGACCTCGGCAAGGGCTTTGGCCCGGGCCCGGGCTCCTGGAAGCTGAACTGTGCCATGCTGGAAAAGAAAGAAATGATGGAGGAACTGAGGGGTGAGTACGTCAACTGGAGGGAGGACAAGAAGCATTTCAAAAAGATGAGTGATTGGTGGGAGTTTGTGAAAGTCAAGCTCCGCAGCTTCTTTCAAGTGAGGGGACGCCAACAGGTGTTTGCAAGGAAGAGAGAACTCAAGAGACTGCAGCGTGAGCTGCAGTCCTTGCAGGACCTCTACCACTGTGGCTGTGATGTTAGGCGAGACCTGGAAGAGACCAAGAAGCGGTTGAAACAGCACTTCGAGGAGGACACCAGGCGCATCATCTTCCGTTCCAAGGTGGAACATCTCGAGAAAGGTGAGAAGTGCAACTCTTTCTTTTTCAGGAAGCTCCTCTTTGGCCACACCCCCCTCGTCGAGCTGCGGGACTCAACCGGAACACTCCGGAAAGGGAAGTCAGAGGTGATGGAAGTGGTCAGCGACTTCTACCAGACCCTCTACTCTCCCAAAGAGACAGACGACACTGCAAACCGATTCCTGGCAGGTATCACTAACACCCTTGATCCTGCAGGCGCAGCGTCCACAGACGCCCCCCTCATTTTGGAGGAGCTGTCCTCCGCTGTTAAATCCTTTAGGTCCCCGGGTTGCGTTGGTCTCCCAGCGGAGCTCTATGTAGCGCTGTGGGATCTCGTAGGCCCGGACCTGCTCGAGCTTTACGAGGAGTTGGCGGTGGAGGGCAGAATGCTGCCATCGCTGAGGGAGGGCATGATCACCATCTTGTACAAGCGGAAGGGCAAGAAATGCGACCTCAAGAACTGGCGTCCCATCTCTCTCCTCAACGTGGACTACAAGATCCTTGCCAAGGTACTGGCCAACCACCTAAAGAAAGTTATCGGACAGATCATCCACCTGGACTAGACCTGCGGAATCCCAGGGCGACGGATTGTGGACAGCCTCGCACTGGTCAGAGACACAGTCCACTACATCCAGGACTGCAACATCCATGCTGCCCTGGTCAGCCTGGACTAGGAGAAGGCCTTCGACCGTGTCTCCAACGGGCTCATGCTTGGAGCCCTCCATAAGTATGGTCTCAGTGAAAGGTTCTGTTCATATGTTAACCTGATGTATCTTGACATTCACAGTACAGTGCTGGTGAATGGCTGGAAGACTGACCCCTTCCCAGTCCTCTCCGGGGTCAGACAAGGCTGCTCTCTGTCACCTCTTCTTTTTTCTGTTGTATAGAGCTCTTCGCTGAATGCATCAGATGGAACCCAGAGATCAGAGGGATCACCGCACCAGGACCAGACAGAAGGGAAGTGAAGTGCTCGCTCTACATAGACAGCATGACAGTGTTCTGCACGGACAAGCGTTCCATCGACGTGCTCGTCCAGATCAAAGACTTCGGCCAAGCTACGGGGTCAACTGCAGGAAGTCAGAAGCCATGCTCTTCGGGAATTGGTACCTGCCTTCCTCTGCGTCCATCCCCTTCAACATCCAACCGGACTTTATCAAGATCCTCGGGGTCTGGTTCGGGAAGGAAGGAGCAGCCCTGAAGTCCTGGGAAGAGAGGCTGTCTAAGATGAAGCAAAAATTCGGCCTCTGGAGCCTCAGAGATCTCACCATCGAAGGGAAGACACTGGTACTCCGCAGCGAAATCCTCCCTGTGTTGCAGTACCTCGCCCAAGCCTGGCCCCCACGCACCAACACCTGCAAGGCCATCACGAGGGCGACCTTCCACTTCGTCTGGGGCTCGAAGATGGACCGAGTAATGTTGCCGTACAACTGGGACACTCCTTGGTTCTACTTGGGCACCTTCAAGTTCATCAAGGAGAACGAGCTGCAGGGCGTCAGGCCCGACCTGTGGAAGCCGAAGACGATCTACAAGCAAATCCGTGGAAAGGACTCTTTGGAACCTGTTCCGGGTAGGAACGCAGCCACCTGCGAAGAAATCTATATCAACATCGGTTCCAAAAGACTTACCAACAGGCACAGGGACTTGGCCTGGATGGTGGTTCAAGGAGGACTACCCTTGAGAACTTTCATGCATGCCAGGAACTTATGTAGGTACAGACAATGCCCCTTCTGTGTCATCAAAGAGGAGACAGCTTTGCACGTCTTCTGGCAGTGCCCCTACGCCCAAGCCGTGTTGAAGACCCTGGAACAGGAACTGAGCCAATTCGTCCCTGAGAACGTCCATCGCATACTGAGCTATGCTGTATGGTCTGTATGGAGAATTCACGGAAGAAGAAGTCAAAGGAGCTTGAAGATTTTGAACTGTGCTAAGGACGCTATCTGGTGCGCCAGGAAGCACCTTATCCTCCGTCGGGAGAGGATGTCCATCGAGGATTGCCGCAGACTAGCCCTCAGTCTGTTCAGAGACTATCATCTCATGGACTTTCCGGAAGAGGAAGAGGACGTCTGAGAAGGAACCCTGATTGTATTGTCTTCGAATTGTGTGATCAGTAAAAACTTTTTTTCAATCAAAAACATCGTCTTGGGGTGGAACCCTGACGAAAAGGTGAGCTTGATGCCCAGTTGGACACGAAATTCCCTCCAGAACTATGACACAAACTGGACCCCCCGGTCCGAAACATTATTCTCTTGAGCCCCATGAAGGCGAAATACATAGAAAACAAATAAGTCGGCCAATTGTTTGGCTGAGGACAACTTAGGTAGTGGTACGAAATGGGCTTGCTCACTAAAGCGATCTACCATGACCCAGATTACTGAAAAATCTGCGGACCATGGAAGGTCCGTGATAAAGTCCATGGATATGTGGGTCCATGGAGCCACAGGAATGGGCAGGGAAAGCAGAGTGCCAGAGGGAACGGAACATGACAATTTACGACATGACATGACAGATGGGACAGGAGCGAACATAAGACTCAACATCTACTGACATGTGGGGCCACCAAACATGCAGTCCTAATAATTATAGGGATTTTTTAATTCCTGGATGGCCGGCAGTTTTGGAGTCATGTAACTGTTGGATACCCTTCAGGCGAAGATGGAGGGGGACATACAAACGTCCTTTAGGATTTCCAGGGGGGTGGTTCGTTTGAAGGGGAGACAAGAGGTTCATCAGGTTCCCCAGTAATGGCGGGGTGTGCAGGGCGGACACCACGCATTTGGGGGGCAAAATGGGGCTGGGTCACCAGAGGCCCGGCATCGGCCTTAACGTTTTTTCAATGTTGAACATTTTTTGAACGGTGTTTTAGAATGTTTGTTGTTTGTGTAAAGTAGTATTGTTTAGCCTAGAATTGTTTATTTTTCACTTCCTTTGTTTTACTATCCTTAATAATTTGGGATATTCGTTTTTGTTATTACAGCCAACTCTCCATCAATGCAAATTATACAGCGGCCACACAGGCGACTGGCCGTCCCCCAGGATGTGGAGGAGAAAACATCCTCGGAGGATGCAGAGACTTCACCAGAGGAGGAGCAGTCATGGAGAAGGAGGTGCCATCCCCGGGGGAGGAGGAGCCATCTCCGGAGGAGGAGCCCGCTGCCCAACATCTGCAGCCAGAGTCCTCCAATGAAGGAGAAGAGGCCCGAGGAGATTGCCTGTAAGCCATCCTTAGAATCAACTTTTGTAACATATGTTGCAATTCAGTACATTCTCACACTACTTTCACCATTTTTGGTTACCAATACAAATAAAGATCTAGCAGGATTTCATGTAGCTTCCACTCATTAATCATGCATCAAATGAAGGTTCTTTCTAGGTTGTTGGCTAGCATAAAGAAAAATAGACATGAGTTGTTTAGTTGTCCATAGTTGTACTGACAACTGTTTGCTCAGAATTTTTGGAAGTAGGCAAAAAGTATTAGTTAACTAACCTTACAGATCTACTTTAGTCCTGCCCACTCACTTTTACTTATGGTGTTCATTTTTTATCTACAGCTGCTGGAGCGCCCTTGCCAGCACCTCTTCCACAGGACACAAGTTTCCTATCTGAATGTAAATATTTCTCTATTTTAGATATTGTGAACATTCCTTAAAAACCATGAAAATAAAGTAGGAGATACTTTGTTAGGCCTAGCTCTATCAAGTATCATTAGGAGTGTATGAATAGCTTCCTGTCTAGGCAGCTTTTAACAGAAGACAAAGGTTAAATGTCACTTAGCCACGTTTGTCCCTTGTGAAAACCCACAACCTTCATTGCCAACAAACTGCATCACTTTAGTAACATAGCCATAATTAGCTTGGCCCCAGGAATAACCTTTCTTTCTTGTTTGACACGGTGTAAACAGCAAAACAGTCAGATGAGATGACCTAACTTGAATTCTTAACACTGTGCAATTTAAGAACTAGCTGTATATTATACTGTTACATTTGGTCAGTACTTAACTCGCTTAGTTTTTTGGTCTCCTTCCACAAACACAGCCAGTTCCACATCGATGGAGGCAGCCATCCCTCCTGAGGAGCTTCCGAGCCCCCCACCAACCCCACCACCACCGCCACCCCAACCCTGGCGACATGGCAGACATCCTCCTGGTAAGTTTATTTTTTATATTGTTTGGTTTTTACAAGGACAGTACTTTTAAAAAATGTTTGGACCAAACTTTTCCAGTTAATATATTATTTGTTTTTTCTTCACCCACCAGAAAGTAGACGGGATAGCCTGTATTGGCTGCACAGGAGGATGTCAGCCATGGAGTACCGGTTAAGGATAGCCCCTGCTCGGGGTATGCCCAGGCGGTACCGTTGTTTAAAAAAAAACATATTGAACATATGTTATAAAAAAAAGTTTTGTTATATATTTGCACATTTAAAGTTATGGGGGAGAGTAAAAAAAAACTTGTAAAAAAAACTTAAAGCCAGATTTTGTGAATGTTATTTTATTTTCTTTCAACCATGCACATTTAACATCATTTAGAATACATTTGGCATAGAATACACAGCTGAACACCTTAGTATGTCATTTTAACCAACAGAAAAGTAGTTGACCTATTAGCAAGCACATTTATCTGTTACAGACGAGTCAGAGAAGTGAGGTGTGCCATATTTGGTCCCTAGACATAACTAGATTTGTGTTCATTTAGTGAACAAAGATGCAATCGTGTATTTGGAAATAATGTTTAAGTTTAAGGTCATTACAGCAATACTTGTAGAGTATTGAGCTGAGACTTCAAACTTGATTAGGATCACTTTGACAAATTTACAAACTGGAACATTCTTCGGGGATTAGATAGCAAAACTGCATTTGGAGCATACTTGGGCCGCATCAAAAGAAACTTAGATAAGTAAAGTGTTAAACTGCGAGGGTCACTAACCTGTGGACATTGGGCAAACACAAAATATAGATTAGTCTATCTTATACAAACAAGCGTCTTCACACAGGATCCCAACTCAAACCCACACTGGTGATCTCATGGAGTCCTGAAAAAATTAAGTGAAGAATGACAGGAAGAATGTGAAGAATGTTCTCACCTGGCCCCTGGCATCCATCAACATACTTGGCCCAGACCGTGCACGGCCACGGCCAAAGGCCACCTCCACATCCTGGCCTCAGCCACGGGAACCCCCCACAGCATGGCCATGGGCCCAGCCCACCTCCACATCCTGGCCTCGGCCACAGGACCCCCACAGCCCAGCCACGGGACCCCCCCACAGCACGCCCACAGTCCACCTCCACAGCACGGCCGCAGGTGTGGCCCACCTCCAGAGCATGGCAATTACTTGCCCGCATGTTAAGAAGTGGGCGGGCAGGGGCACGAGGTGGGCGGCCAGGGGCATGGGGAGGGCAGCCAGTAGCACTAATTGGGCAGGCAGGGGCACGGGGTGGGCTCGCAGGGGCACAAATTGGCTGGTTATGGGCACTAATTGGGCAGACAGAGGCACAGGGTGGCCGGGCTGGCAGGCGAACAAATTGGCCTTGCAGGGGCACTAATTGGCTGGGCAGGGGCACTAATTTGGCCGGCAGGGGCACTAATTGGGCGGGCAAGGGCACGGGGTAGCTGAGCAGGGGCACGGGGTGGGCTGGCAGGGGCACTAATTGGAAGGGCAGGGGCACAGGGTGGGCGGGCAGGAGGTGGAAGTGGACAGGCAACAGCCAGGGAACAAGGTGGAGCCAGGGAGAAGAATGGAGCCGGGGAAAAGGATGGCGCTGGCTGCTCAGCAAGGGGATGGGGGGCCAGCAGGACCTATTGGGATTTGCCAACCCAGCCTGTGAATAATCGCCTGATTTAGCTGAGATTGTTGACCCAGGGATTCACTTAACATGTTACAGAGATGGTCAACTCTAAACATGTAGGCACCCAAAGTGGCCGATTGTTCTTGGACCTATTCTATCAGAAGATACATGGCCGCCAGATGTTGTTGGGTAAATTCTCGGTCCTGTCGATTTTGAATAAGGTTTTCATGTAGGAGCGTAAGGACCTGTTCCAAATTATTTGAACTTGGGGCAGACATCCTTGACTCCACTACTCTATCAATATGGCCAACCAGCCTCTGAGTGAGGTTTAGAAGCTGGCTGCCCACACTGGGTTGACCCAATCCACCTGCATCCACTGGTTGCTATAAAGGGAAAATAAAAAATTACTACAATATCCCATACCTTTGTGGGTCACCATACCATTATGCAGACAGCATCCTGACATTGAAACATCAACAAATGTTAGACAAAATGTTAGACACATTTATTCTGAATCCTAAACATTAAACATGGGTTGCTTACGGAAACCTAAGGTGTCTCCTCTTCTTCTTGTAGTAAATGTCCACCTGAGGGAGTCTAAACAAAAAAAAACACAAATGGAACACACTGGGAAAGGTTCATTCTCCCAACACATCCCAAAATAAACACTAATAGACCAGTTCTTGCCTACCTCCACAGTGGATGTAGCCCGTGAAAACTCTTCAGAACCAGAAACCAGCAGACATGGATGTTCTACAAAAGCACATGATATATCACATCAAAATGAATGAATGTGGTGACAAGTCTTCACATATCAAAAGTCCCCAATATTTTGCACAGGCAAAATTATTTTTGACATCTTAAGCTCACACATTTCCAAAGGAAGGCTGCACCAGAAACATCTCCCAAGAAAACTTAACAAATCATATATATATAGATATATTATAGAAAGATCGAAGGTTATTACTTAGCTTTTGGAAGGCTGAACACACACACAAACCAAATTACCTGGATTCTCCAGGCTTCTCTGCAGTGGATCAACGACCTCCTCCTGTAGATGGTGATCTGGTAAATAAAGCACAAAAACAAATGAAATAGAGTGAACTTGACTCTAACCCAAGTTCATTTGGATTGATCGGTTCACCACAAATCTAACCACAAAACATACCACTCCCAGAGCCAAAAATGTGTGAAATTTAACACTCATATTACACATGAGTGTGGTTATAAACATGATTAGTGAAGGTTATTCTTACAAGGAGGAAGCCCAGTGTCATCTCAATGCGAAGTGACATCCTCATCATCCACAGCACCCCGAGCACAGGAGGGGACTGCTTCGTCTCAGGGCGTACTATTGTAAAAAAATTGAAACACACACATTGTTGATGCAAGTCTCATTTTGTTCTCAATGCTAATGACTAAACTGTTGCAATCCCACAAAAAATGCAAAAAATCAATTCACATTGGTAATTATGTAATGTAAAAGGATTGAACTTACTTGGTTGCCAAGCATCGGAGTCATCCTGGTAGTCCACCCCTACCACTGTTTCTGGTCCAATAACTGGCAACGCCAATCTTTCGTACTCCCTGAGACGCCGCACAAGATGTTCACGATAGGTCCCACTCCTTCCGGCTTCTGTGCCCAGGACCCTTTTGACGTGTCTGAAGATGTCACTCACATGTTTTTGACACTGGGTAGTGGTCTGTTGTGCACTGCCCACTGCATTTACACTCCTGGCAATTTCCTCCCAGAGTCCCTGCCTTACAGCATTTTGCTCCAGAGTGAAGCTGGTTTCCTTGGAAGCAGAATCCCTGGTCCAGCTCAAACTTGCTGAGGTGCCAGGTTGAGGGGCCAGGGGCCTAGATTTTACTTGGCCTGCTTCACAGAGCAACCTAGCTGGCCTGAGGGAGCTGCCGACCTATGGACTGAAGACCCTGGGGTGGTGGTGGCGGGGCCGGCAGCAGCAGCAGCGACGGTGGTGGTGGTGGCCATTCTCCTTGGCTCCATGTTACTAGAAGGAAAAAAATAAAAGAGTTATGGGACAACATACCAAAAACATTTTTTGGAGGAATAAAGTAAATTGTGTAGTCTTACTTTTCGTTTTTCTTGTAGCAGCCTTCTGGTTTGTGTGTTCTTTTTTGTCTTTGTAAAGTTTTGGTTTGCATGCAGAATGGCTCTATGCAAATTTATAGGGATACAGTACGTGTGCACGTTATGCGCCATTTATGCGCACATTCATGTGCACTTAAATGTGTGCCGGGGTGAGGATTTTGCTTGTTGATGTCATGGAGCAGGATTTGGAAGTAGAGTTGCTTTTCACCACTGCTGTTGTGGCATCAAACGCAACTCTGTTTGTTACTGCAGAAGAGGAGCAGCAACAACAACAACCAGAGGAGCAAGCTTCAACTTTGCGACGGGTCCGGGAGCCACGCGTTTTCTTGGAGCGTAGCCACCTTGAGAATTTACGTGACCAGGATGTAAAAAGGCGTTTCCGCCTGTCTCGCCAGGTCTTCCATGACCTGTACAGCTTGCTGGAAGATGAAATTGCTCCAAAAACCAAGAGAAGCCAGGCAGTGCCAGGAATGACCAGGCTCTTGGCCACTCTGTATATAACTGTATATTTTGGGAAGGGGTCCCTTTCAAACCTCTTCGGCCTTAATTTGTGGACTAAGCCAGCCTACAGTTTCCAGGGCTTTTACGAAGGTCATCAATGCCATTGTGGACCTTGTCCGACTTTATATTCACTTCCCTCAAACAGCTCAGGAGTGGAGGAAGGTAAAGGTGGTTTTCTTCAGGCGAGCGGGATTTCCTAATGTTTTGGGGGCCATCAATGGCACCCATGTGGCAATTCAGGCCCCTAAACTGCCGGAAATCGCCTTTTGAAACCCGAAGCGATATCATTCACTGAATGAACACATAGTCTGTGATGCAAACAGGAGAATCATGAGTGCATGCACAGGTTTCCCAGGATCATGCCATGATGCCTATATCCTGCGTCAGACAGCCCTCTACCAGAAATTCATCTCTGAATTTATATAATGTTGTTTCTGTAATACAACTAACAGTAGTAAAATCATAAAGACACCTATTATGTTTCTATGTCCCTTTGCATTGTCAGAATGCCAGGCTTTGACCTATATTGTATATATGTCATATTTTATGCTAAAATCTAATTTATCAAATAGTTTATAAATATTGTACAATATTGGGAGCATAGGGGAAGAACTAATTTTCAGATATTCCCAGAAGACCTAGTATAAATACTATTTTCACAGCTCACAGTACTTCAGTGTGGTAGTCAATAGTAACAATGTCTCCTAACAACCAAAAATCCATAAAGTGACCAAAGAGCACCACCCCTAACAACCTTTGTAAATAAACTCTGGTGTTACACTGCATTCACAGAACACTTACTATACCAAGAACTAACACGTATTATGTTTGTTTGTTTTTTACAGCTGACAAAGGATACGGGCAGCTTCCATGGCTTATGACAGCTGTGTGTCACCCCCCGGTCTGAAGCAGAGCATAATTACAACAAGGCTCTGCATAAATGCCGAGGGGTTGTGGAGCACACCATCGGGCTGCTAAAAGCATGGTTTCTGTGCTTGGCGCGGCCCGGTGGTGAGCTCCTGTACACATCATGAAAAGCTGCCCGAGTCATCATGGCATGCTCCGTCCTGCATAACCTGTGCCTGCACCATGGGGATTCCTGGGACATTCCAGAGGAACTCGAGCCAGAGGTACATCAACATCCTGCCTCCAGCTCCCAAAGCACAGCAGAGGGCTGTCTAGTCAGGGATGAACTTATTGCTAATGTTTTTGAGCGTGAGTATTTACATGTTTACAATGCATGCATTACATATTTCAGCACATCATGTTTGGGTTACAAACCAACCTAGGAGTTGAAGTCATAGCAAGCACACTTTAATCGTTTGGGAAATGAAATAGCAGACATGTTTGTGTAAGAGCTGGACCTTTATGTGACTTTTTACAAAAACACATTGCCAAACTGGGCAGAGTGCAATTTAGTTGAGATTTGGGCAAGCATTGCTTATGCAGCCATTAAAGCATGAAAAATACAATCCAGCAGCATGTAGTTACCACTAAAGCATGATTAACCATGCTGCCTAACACATCCTAATAATGTAATCTATTTCTTTACAGGGCAATAACATCCCTCTGCTGTGCTGCCAAGCCTCTGGAATGTCTACATTCGTAGATGATATTGCTTCCGGGTAAAGAAGAAATCCACCTTTATGTTCCTCCACTCCCAAGCTGATGTGAGAAAGTAAATATATAGTGGGCCAAGGTCTAAAATGGCATTGAAACCTTCATAAACACCCAGGAAACTGTAGACTGGCTCAGTGCACAAATTAAGGGCGACGTGGTTTGAAAGGACTCCCTTCCTAAAGAACATAGAGTGTCTAGAAGCCTCGTCATTCTTGGCACAGCCTAGCTTCTCTTGGTTTTTGCTGCAATTTTACCTCCCAGAAAGATGTACAGGTCATGGATGACCTGGTGGGACAGGCATAAACGCCTTTTGACATTCTGCCTTTTGAGGAGCCAAAAAAATGAGTTTGTTGGCACAAAGCAATAAAATATGTTTGGCACTAAGTTAAATTGTCCCTGGCATTTTTCTATACAAAATTACTAATATGATTAGAATATACTAGTACTATTTGTTTTGTGTAAACACCTAAATAATGCATACACTCCAGTATTTATGAGCATTAAGTTAAACAACAACATAACATCTGTTCATTTCTAAGAGTGCTTGACCCTGCTTGTGAGCTTGGCAATCATTGTGGTTTGATGTTGTGCTTGGCAAACCTGGACCTTCTTCCATCACCATCAGGTGTGTTACAATGAGTATACAACTCAGCTGGACAAATAATTGAAAACAGTTTGGACAGCAAGTGGAAGTGTGTTTGTATAAAATATGGCTAAGATCAGGCAGCACAGCACAATGACAACAAACCTATAACACTACCATAAATGAACAGAAGAGTTGTGTGGCAGCAACATGAGTACAAATGTCAGTAATAAATATGTACATAATACACTCAAAAAACAATATGTGACAATGTGACTTTGAAAAAGGGACAAAGGCAAACAGGGGGTTCAAGTTGCAGTTTGGAGTGGAAACCATGCAGACATTTACCCTGAATATTAGTTTAAAATAACTAATGACAAAACATTGCAGAAGATTTGCTAAATAACAGAAACTGTCATTACAAACCAAGCACAAAAACATTGTAGCAAAAG
The DNA here is from genome assembly GCF_032062135.1 of Pyxicephalus adspersus. NCBI lineage: Eukaryota > Metazoa > Chordata > Amphibia > Anura > Pyxicephalidae > Pyxicephalus > Pyxicephalus adspersus. The sequence goes on from NC_092860.1 coordinate 61,031,941, forward strand.
ATAAAACTAACAATAATGATGATTACAAAGTCACATCAATGCATACCATCCAAGCAAACTTATTTGGTACCCCCCCCCCCCCCCCACACACACACACACACACAAACCAGTCAAGTTAAATATTATTAATGAAAATGCATATGTATTTATATGCATTTAAATGTATTTTGACACACATACACAAGTGAAATGACTAAATGTTTTTGATACATCTTTGATAATAATCCTTTTTTCAATTATTTGATTTCTATCAAGCCAAACTACAATGAAATTTAATTAGATCACAAATGCTTGGTGACAATTTTTTACAAATCATACTATTGTGTGATGACATATTATGAAGTGTTAACTAGTATAAATACAGCTTGATCTAAATTAGTTTGCAGTGTTGCAAAGCAAACCAAAAAGTATGAAAACAACAAATGTAACAATAAATTAATTAATTTTGTGAATGAGTACAATGTAACCTAAAAAAGTAGCACTTACCCAAAGGAAGATGAAGCATTAAAGATTCAAATTGACCTGTAATGGACTGTAGATGTGCACAGAACAGGGAACAGGTGTGCGCTAATTATTGCTATGACCTCACCATTGACAGCTTAACAGATCCTCCTTAATCACGCAGCTGAAAACTAAACGCCTTAATTGGCAGATTCGCGACCCCTATTGCTCATTTATCAAGGCAGGAATCCGGTTGGCAAATGAAGGTGCGTGTACTAGCACTTGGCTCTGGCCCGCGGAAAAACGCCTTGTATATTGAAGCATACGCGCATTTCATTGATAAATCAGGGCCTTTGGGTCACCTCCACTTTTGTTCTGGTCCAAGCAATACTGACACACAAAGGTTTAGCGAAATGTTAAAAGTTCTGTAAAGACAAAATTCTCCGAGGAAAAAAAGACACAAACAAAACAACATAGGATAATAAAAGTAAGTAAGTAAATCAGATAAGGGGAAGATGGGTGGGCTTTGGGGATGGGAGAGAAGAACAAAAGAGTCACAGACATACTGCTGGAGGTGTAAATTTGAAAGTTATTACCCAGATATGGGCAAACTGAGAACTTAAATCTGTGAAAATTGATGCAACAATAAGGTAACAAAAATAATAGATATTTCACACATCTAGCAGGACATAACACAAAGTTGGACAAATATTAATAATTTTAGACTGCGAGTAACATCCTTGGTATCCACCCAACAAAAGAAAATTTTATACAATCTTTTACTACTAGTGAAAAGCTATAAAGATTGCAGCAATGGGACCATCACCATTAAACTAGCATATAAAGGTGGTGCAGTGCTTGTTATGGACAAAAACATACAGGAAAGAAAGCGGCAAGTTACAGATTCTACCTACTAAAAAAATAAAAACTGGATCACAATCCCACCGATTTTACACAACTAAAAGACTCATAAGAAGTCTACCAATCTACTTACACTCAGAAGTTAACACATTTCCAAATATTCCAGAAATTGGCAATTTCTACATGCTACCAAAGATCCACAAGCCAGGAAGTCCATGTACTGTTAGTGACTATGCATGTGGAATCATTTTTTAGCAATATACCTCATAGGATTGGGGTTGATGCATTTCACAGATTCCTATCATCCGCGCGAAACCACAAATGAAGAAGTTACATATCTCAATAACTTCTATCAAACCCATAACTATTTCCCTTTCAAATAATTACTTTAATCTTAAGTGTATAGGCACTGCTTTGGTGACTAGGATGGCACCATGATTTGCTAACCTATTTATTGCAGACATAGAGGACAAATTCCTCAACAGCGTACCGTAAAGCCATATATATATATGTTGATGTAATCATTGTTTACTACTCATTGTTCCACACCTTTCACTCCTCAAACAAACTAAAAATGGACTATTCAGATAAACTTGTGAATCCTAAATACATTACAGTATCCATCAAAAATGACAAAATTCACATCTCTATTTACAGAAAACCCAATGACCAAAGCAGCTATGTTCACAGCTCTAATTTCTATCCCCAACACAATCATACACAGCCAGGCCACTAGATATCATTCCATGTGTTCTGACCCAGAGTAAAGAAATAAGCATCTGCAAGTTCTATCAGAATCCTTTCATAAGAAAGGGAACAACAATAAAACCATCAATAAAATGCTCAATTGAAGACTGAAAGAGAAAAAGAAGAAAAAACAAACAGATGTTTCCCCCTAGTTATTACATAGAATCCATCACTAGAAGGAATAAAACACTATGCTAAAAAAGATTTTGAACCCATTCTGAAAGAGATTTTCCAGCAGCTCCCAATTCTGGCATACATTAACATGTATATATATATATATATATATATATATATATATATATATATATATAGTTATATGGTAAAGTGATGGGACTCTAAAGCTAGCCAAACCTTCCTTTGCTTGATAAGAATATATTTACCCAATCAAATGGTTTGGGTGCCGAAGCCTTTGGTGTCCAGAATTTGGACTATACTTAGAAGGAAGAAAGGGAAATATAGGCTTCTCAAAAGGCCCCATAGACTTGAGGTAGTTATGTATAAAAATCAGTGTTATTTGTATTGATAGTCAGTACCAAAAACTTTATAACAATGGTAGAATGATGGTACAGATTGGCATGATAGGGGACTCTATCCCCACTATATTAATTGATAAGTAGGTTTACAGACTTGCATATAGACCGCAAGACAGAGGACGGGGTCTCATCCCGACGCATTTCACCCAGATGGGCTTCCTCACGGGATATAGAGACCCTACTAGATTGTAAGCTCTTCAGGACAGGGTTCTCTCCTCCTCTATCACTGTCTGTATTCATCTGTCATTTGCAACCCTTATTTAATGTACAGCATTGCATAATATGTTGGCACTTTATAAATCCTGTTTCTTAATAATAATAATAATAATAATAATAATAATAATATTAATAAACAGGACTATAATATTTGACTTGCCTCATAAATATACATATCATTTACAGTGAATACATATACATGTTTTGTATATCTTTTTAGTGCATATAGAAATATACTAAAGGGTACAACGACCCCAGCAACACTCAGGATATTCAAAAAGATTATAGTTAAGATAAAAACACTTGGACTTACTGTAATATAGTGTTGGATTCAAGAAAATTCAACAATAGTTGATGTAACAATCACACAGGCGTTTGGATGCTCTGAGAGAACAGTCGCATAAGTGTTTAAATGTTCTGAGAGCGAAGAAATAGTTTGTATATCACAAATATAACGCTAACATAAGGAAAATATTTAGATCATAAATTAAAAGGTCTTACTTGGGTCTCTGAGGTAAAAACTTGGTAGTATGGTAATTGTTTCTTTATATTGTGTTTTTATGAGTATCAGTGTGGGATAGATCTAGTGAATAAAAAATAGTAATGATTGGTAACATTATAAAAGAGAAATATGAAGAGATTAATGATTTATTTTAAATGAATTATTGATTAGTATAATATAGAATGCTTACAATTGAATATAATTTGTGTGATTCTTTTTCAGATATTCATAGGTTAGAGGTTCACTGTTCCCGTAGAACCATCACTATAATAGAAGATTATATCGCTTATTAGAGATAAAATGACAACTGGGGCTATTTTTGCTTGCATTTATACATTGTATAGCTGTCAGTACGTTATAATGTGTAGTAAGTAAATGGGACAGCTGCGCATGCCTAGTGGAATCGAGTCTGACATTAGTTAACCAGCTATTTAAGGCTGAACCAGCGGCGGTGTCGGTTCCTCGTTTGGACAGCTGCCGCGGGTCCACCCTTCAAATAGCTTGGTGAGTAACTCTTTTTCGTTCTTCTTTTATATCTGAAGGAATCATTCTTCCATATATCAACTTAGGATCACAACTTTATTCTAATCAGACTTTGGCTTTATGTTTTTTCATCACAGGTTTCTCCACATCAGAATTCTGCATTTCAGAATTTACCTATCCATATTCTGTTGTCTCTCCACTCCTGCATGCTGGTTCCAAACACAACTTTTCACCAATTACCCATTGATAACCGTTACCATACATGGTTAACATGCCATCTTGTGGTTCGTTTACTTACTACACATTATAATTTACAACATTATAATTTACAAATGTATAAGTGCAAGCAAAAATAACCCCAGTTGTCATTTTATCTCTAATAAGCGATATAATCTTCTATTATAGTGTTGGTTCTATGGGAACAGTGAACTTCTAACCTATGAATATATGAAAAAGAATCACACAAATTCTATCCAATTGTAAGCATTCTATATTATAATAATCAACATTATTTATTTACATTAATTAATTAGTCTCTTCATTTTCCACTTTTATAATGTTACCAGGTATTACTATTTTATTCACTAGATCTATTCGACACTGATACTCACAAAAACACAATATAAAGAAACAATTACCATACTACCAAGTTTTACCATACTACCTCAGAGACCCAAGTAAGACCTTTTTATTTATGATCTAATTATTTTCCTTATATTGGCGTAATATTTGTGAGATACGAAGTATTTCTCCTCTCCCAGAACATCTAAAAGCTTATGGGACTGTTCTCTCAAAGCATCCAAACGATGTAACAATGTGATTGGTACATCAACTATTATTGAATTGGCTTGAATCCAACACTATATTACAGTAAGTCCAAGTGTTTTTATCTTAACTATATTCTTTTTGAATGTTGCAGGGGTCCTTGTATCCTTTAGTATATTTCTATATGCACTAAAAAGATATGAAAACCATGTATATGTATTCACTGTAAATGATATATATATATATATTTATGAGGCTAATTAAATATTATATTAGTCCTGGGGACTCTATATCCAGAGGAAGCCCATCTGGGTGAAAAGCGTCAGGATGAGAAACCGTCCTCTATCTTATGATCTATATGCAAGTTTGTAAACCTACTTATCAATTAGTATAGTGTGGATAGAGTCCCCTATCATGCCAATGTGTAACATGATTCTACCATTGTTTCAAAGTTTTTGGTATATCAATATATAATATCAACATATAATACACTGGAATATCAATATAAAATACACTGTTTTTTTACATAACTACCTCAAGTCTGTGGTGCCTTTTGAGAAGCCTATCTTTCCCTTTCTTCCTTTATGGTTATATGGTACCCTATATTCCCATAGTTATACATACACTGTAGGCCAGTGTTTCCCAACTTTTTGCAGCTCGTGGACCACTGAATCTACAGACCCCGGTCCGGCGTCCTGTGTTACTCAAAGAGGAAGAAACTTTGCCTTGAATGACGTCATAATGCCATAACCACTCTCCCACTGTAGACCCTAAGCCTGCAATCCATCTCCTGACCTCGCTGGGGGGTGCACCAGCCACAGCTTGGGGACCCCTGCTATTAGCCATATCCCAACAGTTAGGTTTTATACTAAGTATGATTAAACAATGCATGAAGGTATGTGTGGGAATGTTTGTGATCTGTTTCTCTTTGTCCAGCCACTTCACACAAGGGACATAGGACAGACAATAAAACAAATGCCAGAAAACAGATACAGTTCCTATAATAAAGCTGGTTACCAATAGGGCCTTTAAGGCGTAATAAATCAATCAAGCCTAAGTCAGCAGCAGATAGCTGAATCACTGGACGGGTGGGTTGGTAGTGAAGGCCCATCTGGACCTTTTGTTGACACCTAAATTAGATGACCCCACCTGGCTTTGGCTCCAGCTTCAATATCAAATTAGTTTGAAGGATTATGTACTAACTATTATTAGATTACTAGTGTTAGGAGATGCTCATCCGTTCAGCAACTCTGTGTTGTGTGCCATCGCAGTATGAAACACTGTTTATTCTGTCAAGCAATGTCATTTGCAGCAGCCAGGAAAACTAAGATAGCAGCAGCCCCTGCTTCCCTGTAGCCGTGCAGCCTGATGTATTTTTGGCATCTCCAGCACTCCGTGCACAGCTGAAGGGGATTCAGAGGCAATTTGCTCCTGACTCAGTCCTGCACTGCTATTGGCTGCTGGGACTTTAAAGCCTCTCTGCTCCCAGTCACTATTGCCTGTTATAGTGTCTGCTGGGCTTACCTGTGCTGGAGTGATTTTAGGTGTTTCTGCTGTTCCCTTCCTTTCGTACCTCGCTTGGTGGACTGATTTACTGTGTTTTGACTTTGGCTTGTTTTTAGTTTTCCTGATAATTCTGTACTCTGTATCTGTGGGCTCCTGTCAGCTGCCAGTTTATCTCCAGACACCATCCTTTGCGTACTGGGGGCATCCGAGTGCTGGGACACACCTGAGCGGGGGCTGCTATAGGTGAAGACTGCGGCATTAGATTGGGGGACTGGTGTCTGGTGAATACTGGTACTGACCAGGCCTTACAATATACCAGGCCCAATAAAATTGCCCACCATGGAGGATCTGTATGAACAAATCCGGCTCCTGATGGATGCTGCATGAACAAATCCGGCTACACAGCGTGTAGCCGCTCGGGAGATTCAAAGACAGAATTCTGTTCCTACTGTGGCGGCGCCTCCTGTGGATCCCAAGATTCCTCTGCCAGGGAAATTTTCAGGTGAACGCCAAAGGTTTGCCAATTTCATGAATGTTTGCTAGCTCCATTTTTGGCTACGGCCACTCTCATCTGGCACAGAGTCTCAGAGAGTAGGGCCTAGTCATCTCCCTACTCGAGGGTGATTCCCAGACATGGGCCTTCAATCTGCCTCAGATGGACCCGGCCCTCTCTTCAGTTGATGCTTCTTTCAAGGCCATATGGATTCTGTATTCTGACTTGGTTTCAACTGCAGAGGCAAAACGTCATTGGTCTTCAGCAGGGTCACAGGCCAGTCCAATATGCTGCAGAGTTCCACTGCTGGGCTGTACATTAGCAGTGGAACGAGCCAGCGCTGAGAAGCTAATTTTTCCTGGGTCTATCCAATGCAATTAACCCCCCAAGTTTTCTAATTCAGTTTTTTGATGCAAAAATTGATACAATTTTTTTTGCATAGAAATTTGTTGTTTATATTGCGGGCCTGTAATTCTCAGGAATAACTCCCGGTTATGATAGTTATATTTATTTATTATATTATAATCATAAATTATAATATAAAAATAATTATAAATAATAATTATAAAAACAATGAAATTACTGACCACAACAATGTAATTTATCAAAAAAAAACAAATTTTAAAAAATTTCACTGAAAACAAGGGTGCAATATTAGTGAAAAATAATAATATAAAAATAAATGCAGATTTTAGAAAAAATATTTACATTTCTAGTAGACATCCCGTATGTGGCTGATTTTGAAGCAGGGTGCTGCACAAAGTCCAACATCACAGTCAGGACAGAAGATCCTGGTTTCCTTTCTGACCTTCCTTCCTCTGTCATCAGTCTTTGAGCAGCAAACCACGCACATCCTTGTAGGTACTGCCTTTTTTTCTGGGTTGGTGGGATGTATTCAGTGAAGTGACGACCAGTCAGGTGTTCTGGGTTGACAACGGTGGAAGCACGACGTGCAGGTCTATTCATAGCCACTAATGGTGTTTGGTGGTTCTTGACCATGGATTCGGAAACTTGCAAAATGAAGTCAAAATGATTCACAGGCCTCTGACAATTTTTTCTGTACAGAATGTAGGCATTCCATAGGCACTGCTCAACAAGATGCCTGAAGATTTTTTTGTAATACTTCATTTGCTGTTTCCTATTCGCTAGCTAGAATGTCATAGCTTGATCAGCTCTGTCGACATCTCCCATGGTGTTGTTGTAGTCAATCACCACCTGTGGCTTCATCACTTCTTTCCCACGTTTTGTGTGTACCAGAACAGTGGAGGCATTATGGACAGTACTCATCAGGCACACATCGTTTGTATTATGCCATCTCAGGGCCATCATCTTGCCTTTCTGCCATGCAACAATTTCTCCTGTCTTCAGCTTCCCTTTTTCAAACATTGATGGCAGGTTGCGCCAGTTAGACGTAACAGTTCCATATGCATCTGTTCTGTGTTGCAGAAGGAACTCATAAAGCTCGGGAGAGGTGTAGAAATAGTCAGTTGTGACACATAGCCCTGACCTAGCAATGGCTCAATGAGGGATAGCACTGAAGATGTTGCCAATCCGTAATGTCTGTATCTGGGATTGAACTGTGTCCCTTTTCCAGTGCAAAGTACTGTATTACAAATGTAGCCAGATGGGGATTCGCATCGCATATATACTTTTTTAAAAGGTTAGCAAACTGAGCGGCTTACCTGTTTGTCTCTGCAACAATTTTTTCTATAACTTCATCGGTCAAAAACAACTTCAGGTATGCCAGGGGGTCGTCGCTTTCAGCGTCAATTTTCATCCCAGGTGCGCCGGTAAATAGAAATCTTGGCAGTGCTGCCTGGTCCGCATCAAGATCAATTGAGCACCATGTGCACACAGCACTGACCTCAGGTTCAGAATCGTCACTCAGTTCACTTTCGCTGTCTGATGACAAATTTCCTGGTGAATCACTATCGCTCGATTCCACAAAGGACTCCAAATCATTATCGCTGCTTTCAAGCCCCTCCAAAACAGCGCTTGCGCCGGCGAGATGCATTTGGATGCCATGTGGTCAAGTCTCCAGTAATCAGTCAGGAACAATTAAGGTCAAAGACCAAGTGATCAAATGATATATTCAGGAAGTGATTTATAAGTCATCAAAAGTTTAACAAAAGGTCACATCAAGGTCAGGGCCAATAGTGGACAAAATATAAATCAGGGCATTGGGCAATGATGCTTGGTGCACTAAAATGTGTATTTATACTTTTATTATGTGTTTTTGGTTTTCTTTACTGTAAAAACTATTTAAAAGCAGATTACATTAAAATCTGCTTTGAAAATTTCCCGCCCCCACAATCAATGACCAAACCCCTGAAACCACCAATGGCTGCTGCTTGCATCACCAGGAGGATGTGAGCGCCGCTGGCATCACCCCTGGAATTTACTATTGCTGCTTACTTTAGCAGTTAGATGTGATACACAATGTAGAAATCCTGCATTGTGCATCGCATCTAACTGCTGATGTGAGCAACCCGGCCACACCCCTTAATGGACAAATGCCCCGGCATCAGAGCAGGATTGTTGGGTCGCCGCTGTATCGTGGAGCGCAGGTAGAAGAGGCTTTTATTTTTACCTGGAGTGTGACTCGGGGTTACCGCTTTTTGCTTTAAAAATCCCCCACTAGTCACAGTCGGGATTACCTCTAGGAGGGTTAAGGATATTTTTGTGAACCACCCTTTACCAGTCTCCTTGGATGAGACTATCTAATTGGCTATTAGCATTGACCGCAGACTTCGTGAGCGCTGCATGGAAATTTTGTCTGCACCTACAGCACCTTCCAGACCACTCAGTACCTCTGAGACCAGTCCTTCTCCCTCTTCGGCCCAGGGGCCACTGCAGTTGGGCTCCTGCAGGCTGTCAGCCACAGAGAGGTTGAGAAGAAGGTCCCAAGGGCTCTGTCTGTATTGTGGAGAACATGGTAACTTCATGCAATCCTGTCCTCGGAAGAAGTCGGGAAAACTTCAGTGCCTAGGTGTGGAAACCCGCCTAAGCAAGCAGGTATTTCTTCCAAAATCTGATTGTTTTGTATTACCTGTTAAATGGCCTGGCATTCTTCGGTTAAGCATTGCCAGGCACTCCTGGATACCGGTGCTGGTAGTAATGGTATGGATATATCTGTGACCCGCTCTCTTGGAATTCCAGTTGTTAACCAACCTGAGTCAGTAGCCCTGATTCATCAATAAAATGCGCGCACGCTCGATGCTTGTACATTCGACGCGCGTACGTACGCCCCAGTCAGCAAGCTCTATTACTGCGAGTTGGGCCCGAGTTCTAGTGAACTCGCCTGCCGGTTTCCTGCAAAGATGAGCAAAGATCTCAAATATGCCAATTAAGGCGATTAATTTTCAGCTGCGTGATTCAGAAGGAGATGTTAACCTCAATGGTGAGGTGATAGCAATTGATTAGTGCACACCTGCCCCCTGTTCTGTGCGCATCTTCAGTCCATTTTACAGGTCAGTTTGAATCTTTAATGCTTGGTGTATTTTTTTGTGTAAGTGCTACTTTTTTATGTTACATTCTACTCAATCACAAACTTGTTTCATTTATAGTTACATTTGTTGCACTTCTTGTTACTTTTTCTTTTTGTTGCAACACTGCAAAGTAATTTCTATCAAGCTGGATATATACTAAGTGGCACTTTCAAATATGTCATCACACAATAGTAAAAATGTAAAAAAATATATGAACAAACATTTGTGACCTGATAAAAATTTAATTCTAGTTTGACTTTAGAGAAATCAAATATTTTAGTAAAGGATTATAGGCAAATGTTATAATACATGTATTAACCCCCCTAGCGTTCTAATTCTGTAATTTTTTGATGCAAAAAGTGATCCTATTTTTTTTGCATAGAAATTTTTGTTTATATTGTGGGCTTGTAATTCTTAGGATTAACTCCCAGGTATGATAATTATATTTATTTCCCGCCCGGCCACGCCCCCCGACGGAGAAGTGCCCCGCCATCGCAGCGGGATCCTGCGATCGCCGCTGGACCGCGGGTATCAGGTAAGGGGGACCCCCAAAGGTACCCCGAGTGTGACTCGGGATTACCGCTTTTTGCAATTTTTCGGGCCCCGAGTCACACTCGGGAACACCCCTTAGGGGGTTAAGGAACATTTAGTGATTTCACTTGTGTGTGTATGTCAAAATACATGTAAATGTATACAAATACATATGCATTTTCATTAGTACTAAATTGTCATTTAAATTTAATTTAATCTAAATTTATTTCTTTTTTTTGTTTGTTTTTTTTTAATAGTCTGACATTTGCACTCATGTTGATTTGCTCTCACACAACTCCTCTGTTCATTTGTAGTTGTGTTTGTTGGCATTGTGCTGTGCTGCCTGATCTTAGCACTATTGTATACAAACACACTTCCACTTGCTGTCCAAACTGGTTGTCAATTAGTTGTCCAGCTGAGTTGCATACTCATTCTAACACACCTGGTGTGATGGAAGGAGATCCAGGTTGCCAAGCACAACAAGTAGGGTCTTGCACTCTTAGAAATGAACAGATGTTGTGTTGTTGCTTAACTTAATGCTCATAAATACTGGAGTGAATGCATTATTTAGGTGTTAATAACACAAAACAAATAGTACTAGTATATCAAACTTCCAAAGCCAAATCCACTTTGTGCCAAACATTTTCTTGCTTTTCATCCCTTTAGGGTGTTTTTTGCAGATTTGAATGGCATTTTAGATCTTGGCCCACTATATATATTGACTTACTCACCTCATCTTGGTAGTGGAAGCACATAAAGGTGTATTCCTTCTTTTAACCAGAAGCAATATCATCCATGAATGTTGCTTGTAGCCAAGCCCATGATATCAGAAATCATTGGAGGAAATAGGCAATCTTTTCAATATTCTTCTTAAAATTTCTCTTTTCTATGTATATGTATACACATCTAAATGCATACATACATGTTTTGCTTTATGTGCACTCATGTCTATACATACATGAGTGCATATGAAGCAAAATAAGCAATATACACAAAAAATACAAACTTACCTGAATGAGGACTGTGCAAAAGTACAGTGCATTTTTCAACTGATAAAACAGTTCAGGCGCACATAGCGGGTCCGCCGTGGCGCACAACTTTGAGCTACGTGCTCCTGAAGTTTGCCACACAACTATGCAAATCAAACAACTGAGTTTTAACAGGACAATTGTGCTGTTTTTAGTCCTACAAATAATTTAGAGAAAGGAACAGCCTAAAAACAATTACAATTGTCTTTTTAAACCGTATCCTGGGAGATTGGAAAGGGGATCACATAACAACAAACCCCCCCCAAAAAACGACAACATTTTACAAACAACTTTATTCAAAAGAAATATTTGTTAAAAGATCACAATAAAATATAAAAACACATCAAAACAAAAAACAAAAAACAAAACACACATCACTAAAATTTACACTAAAAGACAAAAAAATTAAAATGAACAAACAAAACACATGTAAACCCATACTTCCATGTAAAGCCAAAATAGTTCAAAAATGGCCCAACAAATATTGCATTCAAAAAAATACTTACCAAACCAATATGGAATTTTGGCCTACCAAGGGTGGAAAACTGGATTAAAAAATATTTATGCAGGACAAACATTGAAAAGTGGTAATAAAGGCAGAATTTTGCAATCAAACAATATGGCCACAAACACAATAACATAGCATAAACATTGACTTCAAAATCGCAAAATAGACATTAAAACATTCAGTAAAAAAAAAAAAAAGCTATTGTGCTAAAGGGTAAGCAAAGTATCAAATGCAGCAACATAGAATAATTAGGATAACAAACAAAACAACAGCCCCTCCAAAAAAAAAGAAAAGAAAAAGCAAGTTAAACCACATCCTTATATATAATAAAATATTATATAATTATTATATATAAAAAAATTTACTATAGTAATTACAATTTATATATATATATATATATATATATATATATATGTATATAAATATATATATATATAAATTAATGAAGTATATAATTATATATACCGTATTTTTCGGCGTATAAGACGCTCCGGCATATAAGACGCACCCAATTTTAAAGGAGGAAAATCTAAAAAAAAAACCGGTCCGTTTCTCTCCGCCGGCTTGCTTCCGGGATCGCGGGGGCACGCTTGCTTCCGGGATCGCGTGTGCAGGCTTCTCCTCGCTGGGTCTGCTGCAGCCAGGAGTAGAGGAGAGAAGACGAGAAGCACGCAGGATCGCGGGATCGCGGTATCAGGTAAGTATGTTACCGGTTTTAATTATTTTTTAAACATGCATTCGCCGTATAGGACGCACCCACTTTTCCCCCCCAGTTTTGGGGAAGAAAACGTGCGTCTTATACGCCGAAAAATACGGTATATATATATATATATATATATATATATATTTATTTAAATAATATATAATAAATATATATTTATTTATTTATATATATATAGACACACAAGAACGTGTGTGTGCTTTTGCCTTTTGTGGGAAAATCTAGTCTGATGGCAAAGCCGAGGCTTTGCCTGCAAAAAGTTACAAGATTTACCCCCAGGCGGTTCCTCTGATCAGGCGTCGTAAGTGTTTAGATAGGCGCCTATGTAGAGGAGCTGAACTCAGTTAACTCTTGCCCAACAGGAAAGAAATAAGTCATTTTAAAATATGCTTTTTTCTTAGCGTTTTAAACATTTGAACAGCACAAACATTTTTTTTTTAGGGTTAAGGGTAATATGTGTGCCATTAGAAAGAATGCTTTTTATGGGGAACTGTGATTTTTAATGCAAGCTCGCCAGTGTAAAACTGCCGGGGATGTGTGGCCTCCAGCAGCGAGATCATTTCTGTTACTAACTTCTGCGCTAATACGTCAGGGCCTGAAATTTAGTTGGTGAATTGAGCGAAGGCTTCCTATTTTGGATCGCGAATACGAATGCGCAAGCAAGCCTCCGATTTTGCTTGGTGAAACAGGGCCATTATGTGTATTTGCTATAGATGATTCTCCTTTGCAGCAGGGAGAACCTGCATCCAGAACTCCTGAGCTTTTGGTTAAGGTGGGTGATGCCCACTCAGAAATGTTATCATTTGTTCTGCTAGACATTCCTTCATCCCCTGTAATTTTAGGACTGCCATGCTGGAGTAGGAATAACCCTGTAATTCATTGGGAATCTAGGCAGATTGTAGGATGGGGGACTGCATGTGGCAAGAAGTGTTTGGCAAACTAATTGCCTCTGTTTGTTGCCAGTGTCATTGAGAATGTCAATGTCACGGTCCCTTCCGTGACAGAAGTTGGAGGATCTGTCAGACAAGCTGCATGTGAGATTATCTGACAGCCTCTTTGGTTTTTACTTGTTTCTGTGTTGTTGTTTGTAATGACCACTCCCCTTGCATCAGTGCAGCTGCTGGTCATTACTGCTCCTCCATTTAGTCTGACCTCACACTTCATGCTGTGCTGTTGATATTCACTGCTGGATTGTGAATAGCTGGAGTGTTGAGCCATCCTGTGTTCCTGTTGATATCTGCTATAAGATAAGTTGCTTTACTTTTGGTGTTTTGGTGTATTGATGTTTTGTGTTATTTAGTTGTTTACTAGGCCTCAGGGAGACACTGGGTCCTTCATAGGGGAAGGAACCAGCAGTCTCAAGCCAGACACTACTGCCAGGGCTTTACAGGGCTAGAAGGGCCTAGGTTCCTGAGTATGAGCATTCCTACCATCAGGGGATGCTCATACGGTTAGGAGTTAGGGCCTGATTAGGGTGTCTGCAAGGGGTGACCATTCCCTTTTCCCTAGTCATTTGAGGCCTAGTAGTTATTACACCTTTCTGTTACCCTCCCCTCCCTGTTATACGTGACAGTCAAAGCAGATGCCCCACCTCTTGGCCTCCCTGAAGCTAGACCTTGTATTGATTCTATCCACTCTAATAAATCTCCTTGCATACCTCCACTAAAACCCTCCAGTCACTGCCCACGCCTAACAAACCCAGGTCTTAAGTTCCGCAAAAATTAAGGCGGGCTTCCGGGCATCAGACTAGGATGCAAAGCGGTAACACTGCTAACTGCGGGTAGAGGGTCCGGAGGCCCCTCCTCAGGAGGGGGGGGGGTAATGTTAAGGAGATGCTCATCTGCCCGGAGACTCTGCGCTGTGCGCCATCACTGTATGAAACACTGTTTATTCTGTTTAGCAATGTCATTTGCAGGAGCCAGGTAAACTAAGAAGGCAGCAGCCCCTGTTTACCTGTAGCCATGCAGCCGGATGTATTTTTGGCATCTCCAGCACAGCTGAAGGGGATTCAGAGGCAATTAGCTCCTGACCAGACTGGGCTGGAATCATTGAGAAGATGCCCCGCAAGTATCTCCTACTCTGTAACACACACAGTAATATAATACATTTGTTACATTTTTCTCACAGTGGATAAAAGAAAAATGTAACAAATATATCATAATCTTACTGTGCTGGAAAGTGTGTTACAGAGTAATAGAGAGATATCATGTCATTGTAACCTGTAAAAAAAAAAAAAAAAGTAAATAAACACAAACACTAAATTAATTTAACATTGATTTTTATTCTTTTTTTTGCCGTCCAATCTCGTTTTTTTTTCAGGTCTATCCAAATTCGAACAGCCATATTCCGTTTGAATATAAGGACAACCTGAATTCGAACACCATCACTATTCAAAAGCATACATTTTTTATGCATTGCCTTATTTATAGTCCAACTTTCGCATCGATATGTTGCTACTGGGAAGACCATAGCTTTAACTATCCTGATCTTTGTCGGTAAAGTGACATCTCTATCCTGTAGTATCCTGCCCAAATTTGTCATAGCTTTCCTCCCAAGCAACAAGCGTCTTTTAATGTCATGACTGCAGTCACCATCTGCAGAAATCTTCGATCCTAGGATGATGACATTTGTTACTACTTCTACTTTTTCCCCATCTATTTGCAGTTGGTTCATGACTTAAGTTTTGTTATTGTTAAGCAGTAGACCAGCTTTGGCACTTTCATGCTTGACATTCATGACTAAACTCAATTCAATTCTTCCTCAGTTTCAGCCATCAGAGTGGTATCATCTCAGACTGTTAATATTCCTGCCAGCTATTTCTATTTTAGCATGCGAGTCATCCATACCAGGTATGTGCATTACATATTCGGCATATACCTTAAATAGATAAGGGGACAATATGCAACCTTGTCGCACTCCTTTGCCAATTATGAACCAGTCAGTTGTTCAGTACTCAGTTCTAACTGTTGCTTCTTGATTTGCATATAAATTCCCCAGAAGGCAAATGGGATGACCTAGTATCTCCATTTCCATGAGAATCTGCCACAGTCTATCATTGATCATCACAGTCAAATGCTTTTGAATAG
This sequence comes from Pyxicephalus adspersus, assembly GCF_032062135.1. Taxonomy (NCBI): domain Eukaryota; kingdom Metazoa; phylum Chordata; class Amphibia; order Anura; family Pyxicephalidae; genus Pyxicephalus; species Pyxicephalus adspersus. The sequence continues at coordinate 61,047,850 of NC_092860.1, forward strand.
TCAATAAAGCAAAAGTAGACATTCTTCTGGAATCCCTTTGGTTTCCCTATAATCCATCGAATATTGGCAATGTGGTCCCTTGTGCCCCTCCCTTGCCTGCAACATACTCTAACTCTGAATCTTAGAATATGAATAAAAAGAAAGGAAAGAACAGCAGGGGTTTTCTTTGCGGAAAATAGTTACATAGTAGGTTAGGTTGAAAAAAGACATAAGTCCATCAAGTTCAACCACTAGGGAAATAGAGATATCCCAGATATAAAACCCCATAAGACATAGTTGGTCCAGAGGAAGGCAAAAAAAACCCTGGTACAATTTGCTTCAACAGGGGAAAAAAATTCCTTCCTGATTCCATGAGGCAATTGGATGTTCCCTGGATCAACAGTCACTGGTATTCTTACTTTAAAGCCTTAATACCCAGGTATATTCTGTGCTCCTAGAAAAACATCCAGCTTTTTCTTAAAGCAATCTACAGAACCTGCTGAAACTGTTTCCTGAGGGAGCCGATTCCACATTTTCACTGACCTAACAGTGAAGAACCCCTTCCTTCTCTGGAGCTTAAACTTCTTTTCCTCTAGACACAAAGAGTGCCCTCTTGTTCTTTGTAATGATCTCAAAGTGAATAATTGGGAAGAGAGTTCTCTATATGGACTATTTATATATTTATACAGGGTGATCATATCCCCGCCTAAACGTCTCCTCTCAAGGGAGAATTGATTCAGTTCAGCTAATCTCTTCTCTTAGCTGAGCTCCTCCATTCCTTTTATTAGTTTAGTTGCTCTTCTCTGCACTCTCTCCAATTCCATAATGTCCTTTTTGTGAGCTGGTGCCCAAAACTGGACTGCATATTCTAGATGTGGTCTGACCAATGCTTTGTACAGGGGCAGGATTATGTCTCCATCTCTGCAGTCTATTCCTCTTTTAATACAAGAAAGTACTTTACTAGCTTTAGATATTGCAGCTTGGCATTGCATGCTGTTAATAAGTCTGATACCAGAACCCCCAGATCATTTTCTATTTCTAACTCCCCCAAATGTATTCCCCCTAGACAGTGTGAAGCATGCATGTTATTAGCTCCCAAGTGCATAACTTTACATTTATCCATATTAAATCTCATTTGGCAATTGGCTGCCCAATCAAACAGTACATCCAGGTCTGCTTGTAGATTTTAGACATCCTGTATGGACTTATTTCATTACATAGTTTGGTGTCATCTGCAAACACAGAAATGGTACTTTTAATCCCAAATTATATATAATTTAAAAAGATGTTAAACAGTAAAGGTCCCAACACTAAACCTGGGGTACACCACTAATAACCTTAGACCAATCAGAGTATGAATCATTAATTACAACTCCCTGGTTGCGGTCTTTAAACCCGTTCTCTATCCATTTACAGATTGACTTTTCTAAACCTATTGACCCTAACTTGCATATTACCCATCTGTGGGGTACAGTGTCAAATGCTTAAGCAAAGTCCAAGTACACTATATCAACTGCTACTCCACTGTCTACCTGTTTACTTACTTCCTCATAAAAAGAGAGTAAATTTGTTTGACAACTTCTGTCTTTCTTGAAGCCATGCTGACTATCACTTATAATATTATTTTCTAGCAGAAACTTCTCTATGTGGTTCTTTATCAAACTCTCTAGGACCTTTCCAACTATGGACGTTAAACTAACCAGTCTGTAGTTCCCTGGTAATAACTTAGCTCCCTTTTTAAAGATAGGAACCCCATTGGCCTTATGCCATTCTATCAGTACCTTGCCAGTGACTAAAGAGTCTCTAAAAATTAGAAATAATGGCTTTGAAATAACTGAGCTCAGCTCTTTGAGGACATGTAGATGTAATCCATCAGGTCCTGGTGCTTTGTCAACCTTAATTTTTCCGAGCTGTTTCTCGATCATATCAATTCTGAGCCATTGTGACTCATTTAAGGCAGTGACATTGCTATTATGAATTTGGACTTGAGCTCTGCCATTTTCCTTTGTGTACACAGAGCTAAAAAAAAGTGTTTAGTAGATCTGCCTTTTTTTTTATCCCGTTACCAACCTAGCCAAATCCTTTAAGGGGCCTACATGCTCAGATCTAATATTTTTGCTATTAATATATGTTTTTTAAAAAATTGGGGGTTTGCCTTACTTTCCTTTGCAATCTGTCTTTCATTTTGAAGTTTTACACATTTTATCTCCTTTTTACATCTTTTGTTATATTCTTTATAGTTTTTAAATGATGAAGGTGATCCTTCATTTTTATATTTTTTGAATGCTCTTGTTCATTATGGCTTTTTTAACATCAGCTGTGAGCCACATGGGTTTTGATTTTAGCCTCCTAAACTTATTACTCATTGGCATATATTTTTCAGTGTTCTTTTGTAGAACAGACTTGAAACATTCCCATTTCTGTTCAGTATTCTTTGAGGACAATATTGTCTCCCAGTACAAGTCACAGACAGACGCCCTTAATAATGGAAAATTTGCTCTCTTAAAGTTTTTATCTTTCCTGTTTTTGCTTCCTGTTTACAGCTTACATTAAATACAATCATAATATGGTCACTGCTACCCAGAGTCTCTTTTATATGCACATTTGTTATAAACTCTGCATTGTTAAAAAGAACTAGGTCCAGCAGAGTATCATTTCTAGTTGGGGCTTCTATAAACTGTATTATAAAATTATCTTGTATTAAATTCACAATTTCCTCCCTTTTGCTGTTCCTGTAGTGCCATTACTCCAGTCAATGTCAGGGTAGTTAAAATCTCCCATGATTAAAACACTTCCACTTTTTGCTGCTTTTTCTATCTGTGCTAGTAGTTGATTCTCTATTTCTTCCTTACCACTGGGGGGCCTATATCAGACTCCAATAATTAATTGTATGGTATTCAACCCCACATCCAACTCCACCCATAATGCCTCAACCTCATTGCTTGTTCCATCTGCAATTTACTCTTTCACATTCAAAAAAGAGGAAAATCAAATATATTGCTTACAAAATCAAATATTTTGTTTACAATATTGAATCTTTAACAAATTCAAATAAATACATTTTGTGGATAAGGTGGACAATATCATGGGATTTCTAACCCTTTATCCAGACAGATTATTCCCTAATTTTTGAGCAAGAAGTACGGTAAGGGGCTTTGTGATTCCAGGTGCACTGGGAACAGTGCCCGCATTTGAAAGTGCCTCCCATGCCAGTAGATAAGGGAGGTTTGTTGGAAAAATGGCTGGATACTAGGTCCTTTAGGGAGGATGATTTTCTAAATGTTAGTTAGTTTGTTGCCTATATGTGTCACAGCTTCACAGGGCAAAGTGGTAACCAGTGGGTGGAGATGTGCACGGGGCGCATGTTCTAAGCAGTAGCTTGGTCTTCTCCAGAGCCTCTAGAGGTGAGGTTGTTGTGCGGCGAGCTACTGCCAGGTTGCGGCCCCTGTGCCCACCAAGCAGGTGACTGCTAGATAGCAGGATCCAAACGTAGTGCCAGAGTGAAATCCAATAGAGTAGTCAGGGCAGGCAGCAAACAATAGTCGTCAGTAAACAAGCCGGGTCGGTACGCGGATAACACAGGAATAGTACGCAGAAACTGCAGCAGTAGAAACCTGGGAGTGGATCCACAAGGAACTCCTTGTCCAAGCAACTTCCTATTGCCAGGCCACTTCCTTAAAAAGGGGATGTCATGTGATAAGTGTAGGTCACGTGAGCCGCAGACACCAACCCTACCAGTAGGGGGATTGCTGGTGATGAGATAGCTTCAGGTGTTGTTCACATGCCTGCCAGCAGAGGGAGTGCATCTACGGAACACCCTAGTCCCCCTGAGGCAAGGGAGCAGCTGACTGAGACCAGGAAGCTGGACTAGGAAGTGTGCAGAGAGTTGTATTCAGAAGCAGAGATGGTGCTGGCAGCAGGGGACTGCAAGGTGAGTGACACTGAGGTGGTTACGAATCCCCTGATCCTGTGGGGATCTGTGACAATATGTTTACTAAAATTTGGATCCCAAAGAAGTAGATACCAGTGTTTTTCATACTTTTCAAATGTATTCATGTTGTTGGTTGTATGTGGTGATTAGCCTTGTAGTAGAAACTTTGGTTTCCCGATTCATACCCGATTCATACCTGGGTCAGGGAAGAGAAGGTTATATCTGTTTTTTTTAACTTTTGATAAGCTTTTTCCAAAAACTTCTTGGAGTGTCCGCATTCCAGCAGGCGTTCTTGTAGGTTTTTTGCTTCTTTATGGAAGGCTGCTTCTGTGGAGCAATTTCTCCTGAGACATAGGTATTGACTGTAGGGTATATTTTTTATAAGTGGTTGTGGGTGTTCTGTATAATGTAGTTGATAATTTGCAGTTGTCTTCAATAGAAATATATACGTCCAAGAAAAGGAATGCAGTGTTTGTTACTCATCTCATCTACTCATTTGTTACTCAACTCATCTACCAGACAGAAGTAGCAGGAATATTTCGGAAGGAGATGAGAAGAGCGAAATATAGATGAAGGTCAAAATGAAGAACATGGAAGAGAAAAAAAATGTTAATAAAAAATGAACTTTTAATTTCTATATATATATATATATATATATATATATATATTAGTTCTATCTAGTGGTCCTGGAGTGTGTATGCCAGCAGTTATACTAAGAGACTAAGAGAACTAACTAAGAGACTTAAGTCTGTAATCTACCTCAGGAAGTAACTAATATAATTAGTTATGGACCCCGTGTAAAATGTCAGAAGGCAATAAATAAGTAATAGGAAGTAATAGGATGTGGGAAAAATACTTGTCTTTTGTTTCAGTAACACAGTATGGTGATTTATCACACAGTTCTCTCTTTATACAAATAAGGAAAGAATACCAAGCCACACTGTTACACAACTGATAATATGTCATCTCAGTAATAAAAACCCAAAACCAAAATAGTAAAAGAAAGGATGGAATAATGCCTTCCAAGAAAGAGGTCCCAGTAAGATGGGCAGAGTGGTGTAATTATGGACACATTTTTTCAGATAGACGATACAGAGATACTGCCACACAATTGTAGCTTTCATAAAGTGGGTCAAATAACATAGAAGGTTACTGTAGTTTTTAATGTGGCAGCCACTTCTGTATCAGTGCTCATAAATTCAACCTCAAATTGGTTGTTATAAACAAATCTGAAGGATTGAAAAGTAAAAGATGTATCGAGCAACACATCCTGAAATAGTACCAAGTCTTAAACCTGGCAATTTAAGGTATACATACAATGAATTATATATAAGTAGAAGTTACCTTAAGTTTCTGATTAGACAGAGTTACATGCATTTTTTCTGTAAACTCACCCTTGACCCCCATCCCTGAGCCTTTAACTTTTGATAAGCTTTTTCCAAAAACTTCTTGGAGTGTCCGCATTCCAGCAGGCGTTCTTGTAGGTTTTTTGCTTCTTTATGGAAGGCTGCAGGTCAAAATGAAGAACATGGAAGAGAAAAAAAATGTTAATAAAAAATGAACTTTTAATTTCTATATATATATATATATATATATATATATATATTAGTTCTATCTAGTGGTCCTGGAGTGTGTATGCCAGCAGTTATACTAAGAGACTAAGAGAACTAACTAAGAGACTTAAGTCTGTAATCTACCTCAGGAAGTAACTAATATAATTAGTTATGGACCCCGTGTAAAATGTCAGAAGGCAATAAATAAGTAATAGGAAGTAATAGGATGTGGGAAAAATACTTGTCTTTTGTTTCAGTAACACAGTATGGTGATTTATCACACAGTTCTCTCTTTATACAAATAAGGAAAGAATACCAAGCCACACTGTTACACAACTGATAATATGTCATCTCAGTAATAAAAACCCAAAACCAAAATAGTAAAAGAAAGGATGGAATAATGCCTTCCAAGAAAGAGGTCCCAGTAAGATGGGCAGAGTGGTGTAATTATGGACACATTTTTTCAGATAGACGATACAGAGATACTGCCACACAATTGTAGCTTTCATAAAGTGGGTCAAATAACATAGAAGGTTACTGTAGTTTTTAATGTGGCAGCCACTTCTGTATCAGTGCTCATAAATTCAACCTCAAATTGGTTGTTATAAACAAATCTGAAGGATTGAAAAGTAAAAGATGTATCGAGCAACACATCCTGAAATAGTACCAAGTCTTAAACCTGGCAATTTAAGGTATACATACAATGAATTATATATAAGTAGAAGTTACCTTAAGTTTCTGATTAGACAGAGTTACATGCATTTTTTCTGTAAACTCACCCTTGACCCCCATCCCTGAGCCTTCCTACAGGCCCTGTAATATGACAGGCATTCTTACTGACCAACAAGGCAAAAAATAGCAAGAGAACAGGGTCAATTCTAACTTTTACAGAAAAGGTTTATGATTTGTACATATTTTGTATATGATTTGTATATCTTTTCCTGCTAATGTCATTTCATACACATGAAGTGCAAATATAAGTAAAAGACATAATACAAAAACTTGTGTACACGACACCAGAGATAATTACAGGTAAAACTAAACAAATAAATAAAACTATTTACCTTCAAGATCATCAATAGTCTTTTCTAGTTTTGCAACTGTTCTCTCTGCGAACTCAGCCCGGGTTTCTGCCTATGAATAAGATGAAAGTATAAGAAATGCAAGAAAGTGATAAATGTTCTGATATTGTACTGTATTCCTATTCTCCCCCACACTGTCAAAACAACATCGCTTTCCCATTGTGAAATGTTCAGTCAAGCTTAGTACTGTTTTTTCCACTCCCGGCACTACAAACACATTTCTAATCCTATTATACAGGAGTGTAACAAGACCACTATATACAGCATAAACAATGCATCCCCCCTTGTCCTACCTCTTTTAGCTTGTCAGTTAAGATCTTTATTTCCTCTTCATATTTGTCTTCTTTTTCAGAATACTAAAAGGACAAAATAGAAAAACCAAGCCATTATAAGTATATGCCCGACTGCTTGCTTCCTGGCATTGAAGTTATTATACCTAATGAATGAGGCAAATAAATAGTTGCATTTATATTGAGGGCAGTTCATTTTTATCAAAGCTTGCTTGTCACTTGTTTTAAAAGGTAACTCTTCCTTGAGAGATTTATTGTTTGCTATATGTACTCCCTAGCATAAAGGTGGCCATGTTATTATTATTATTAAACAGGATTTATATAGCGCCAACATATTACGCAGCCCTGTACATTAAATAGGGTTAAATTTCTTTTGTTGGAAGGGCGGTTGATACAAGTGCAGGTCTGTTATATATAATATATAGACATAGTTTGTGGATAAACATGGAGTATTACACCTACTATGTGGTCATAAAACGTGAATACCTTATTACCAAGTGCAAAATGTTCTAGTGATTGGTAATAATACTGTTTATTGTGTACTTCCAACTTTGTAGTAAGAAAGTTTTAGGGCCATTTTTTGTTCCAGCATGAATATGCACATGTACACAAAGCCTGGTACATAAAGACGTATTTTGATGCTTTTTGTGTCACAAAATTTGACTTAGTAAGGAAAATCTCTAACTCAATGCACATGGGAAATGAAAGGAATGGTCAAAACACTCATAAGGATCAGAGCATTTGACGATATAGTGCATTTCACCTTCTCTACTATAAAATGCCAAGAGATTTTTACCTTTTCAGACTGAGCCTCTAGGGACTTTAAGTTGTTAGTCACATTTTTCAGTTCTTCTTCCAGATCACTACACTTACTGCAATTAAACAAAATAATGCATTCAGAATCTGATAAAGTATATATCCAAATGACCCCCAAAAGATAATTTATGTCCAAAAGATACTTTCTATGTCGATGAGGCACATATACTTTTAAACAAATAGGAGAAAAAAAGCAAGCAAAGCAAAAGCAAGACGGGCACCAGGCCCATCTCTGATAAGTAAGCAGACCATTTCTAACACAGCTAAATGGAGTTGTTCGGACATCTTCACTAGCTATCATATGAATCTTATAAGGTAATGCAGACATAATTTTATTTGCAGTATTGAGATGGTAAAAATAAGACAAATATCCATTGGGATTCATTCTAGAGAACTAGATTTTAGTGGTGAGTGAGGAGGAACGTTTGTCAACATAAAGCCAAATATAAGACTTACTGTCGGATTTTTCTCAGACATTTATAGGCTGACATTTAGGCCAGGACTTTTTACTGGCAGATCAGGAAGAAAGTCTAGTTTTATAACCATCTTACACCATCAATAACCAACAAATAGAGAAAAACAAAAATACTTACAGTTCAGACACTTCGGCGCGCTCCTCTGCTCTTTCCAGCTCCCCTTCAAGAATGACCAATTTACGAGCTACCTGCAAATGAAATCATAGAAACAGAACCAAGTAAAAGCTGGGAAAAAGATTACAATGCATCACTAAGGATTAATGAAGTATTACCGTGAGGGCTCTGCTCAGCAAATATGATGCTAATATTTAGTGATTTTGTCACATGTAACTATTTTTGTAGAGCATTGAACACAATTAAAAATCACTTTAAATCTTTACTTAAATCTGTCACTGTAGTAAGATTAATAGTTGGGAGATTACAAAAAAAAAAAAAATATATACTTTGCAATTTGACACTGAAATTACTAGCATATTGGACGGCTGCCTGCAGCACACCCACATACCAGAACTAAAATACTCCATACGAGAAGACAACACTTTATTTTTCCTGCTGGATCACTGTCATTTAATTTCTACTAAGACAGACAGAGATGTCATAATCATTGTGCATATGAAAGTCTTGGAAAAAACATTTCAAGCTTCTATCACACCGTTCACTCCACTCGACATCTGAAAAGACCAGCAGTACGTCCAAATTGATATCGGTCGCACTATCAAATCACTTACAAGTAGTAATTCGGTATCATAAGGCTCTTAAAGCGGTAAAAAGCCCCAGGAATAATACTAAGTCTCCCATTACTCCTGAGGAAGCCCGGTTTCGGCCAAACGCGTCGGGTGGGACACCTTACCGCCATCGCTAACCTAGTATGATACTAAACTTTATTGCTTTTTTTTTGTGAAACTAATGGTTATTTGTTAGCCTAGGATTCATTTATAGAGACACAGCTCTAATTCTTTTAAATTATGTTGTTGGAACAAAAACATTTTGTGTTTTTAAATTTTGCCCTTCAAAAGCCTGGCTTTCCCTCCCTCCTCTTCTTCTCTTCCTCTTACAGATACACGATACTTTCTATTATTACTAATTAACCATTTTTCTCACCTCCTCATATTTGCGATCTGCTTCCTCTGCAATATGTTTAGCTTCCTTAAGTTGCATTTCCTGAATTTCCATTTTTTCTTCATCCTTCATTGCTCTGTTTTCTATTACCTTCATACCTCTAAAAAAGGAGGGAATGCAAATATTATATGATTTGTATTCAACAGATGACAACAGGCCTAGAAACAATTTGTGTGGGTAAGATCACTATATACTAGCAGTACTGGTAATGCTCCAGTCAAGTAAAAACACTGTAAATACATATATGGTAAGGTTTGTAACTATTTCAGATAATTTACTTTTACTAGAAGGTAGTCCTTTCTAGTTAAATGAAAAACCAATCTATGTAGCCTTCATATTGATCCTCAGATTCATACATTATCCCAGTAAGTTATAGCTTTGCATATTAGCACAGATATAATAAAAAATAGTAATCATATGAATGTGTTATGAAACACACACAAATATTCTATTATTTAATAGCTATTTTTTTTATAAGAATCCAAGCTAGCTTCATTTACAATTGCTTGATTCAGTTGTTCTAAACCAAAAGGACTTTAAATTACAGCCACAAACTTTGTATATTTGAAAAGCAGCTGGATGACTCTCGAAAACTATTTACACCTAAATATAGAATAGGTTGTAAAAAAGAGCATTCTTAATCAAAATAGTTCTTACTGGAATGTCTAACAATGCTAAGCAGTAATTAACACATCCTAAATTTTAAGTCAGAAGTAGCTCCCAGAGACCTTTCCAGTCAACTAAGCAGACTTTTCCTGTAAAATGATGCCATACTAAAAATATTTTGTCTCTAGATGTGCTAATCTACACATTAACTGTCTGCAAAGTTGCTGCTTTCAACACAAGTAATAATACTTCTAACATCTGCTACAGTGGAGAGCTAAACCAAGGTTTATGTTTTTTTTTTAATTTAGTTAAAAACATATTGATCAATTAAAATTTTCTATAAATTAAATGTATGGGTCCCAAAATTTATGCTGCATGGTTACAACTGTTGGGAAATGTAAATATATTTAAATGTACTGTTCACTTTCTAGTATATTATGAGTTTTTGTCATTGTAAAATCACATGTATAAAAGCAACTAATTTAATGCAAACTTAATCGTTTTTTGTTTTTTTTACTTTTTACTCAAGCACAGCAACTCTTGACAAATAACATGCATGTGAGGCCAGACAACAATGACTTAACCCATTTAACACATTTGAAATCTAATTAACCCACTTAACACATTTGAAATTTAATTTATAATTTAACTTCCAAGAGAATTCAAGTAAGTTATAATACAGAGAAAATGCTGATGTAATACTCCTTCAATGAATATGTAATTTGAATAACAATTGTTACACTAGATGATGAAAGGGGAAACAATGAGTTTCAAATAGGTAAGGTAAATTTATAGCTGTGGATGGAGCATGTTACGAATCACAGTACTTTTGTATATTTCAACATGCAGTACTTTTGTATATTGTAAAACATTAAATTAAACAAGCATATATAATTTCACCCATATAGCCTATTTATGCAAAGTAAAATCATTTAGATAAAATAAAAAGTGTTGATTGCACTTGGATTTTGGTGCCTACAGGGAAGCAGAAAGCACTAATATGATGGAAAAAGGGGACCTCGCCATTGCATTCTGGTAAATACTGTCTCTGGCCACCCTAATGCAGCCCATTTGTGAAAATAAAGTTTTAAATTAAATTTCCCTATTTTAGGGGTTTTGAAATTCATGTCCTTTTGGATATATGTGCATATAGATTGATCTTCAGGGATCAAGTAAAAATATGGTAATCAATTTGCAGTTTAAACACTCATAAAGAATGGGTACTAAGGAATCAATTGCAATGTATGGTAGTACAATTGAATAACCTTTGATCTGACATTTATATCAAACAAATCAATAAAATTAAAAGCTAGTCACACTAAAGTTGATTTGTGCATTGTGGCTATATGGTGGACTGTTGAACTAATCAATTGTATTCAGTAAACTTAGGAATCTGCCTGCAAACAACAATGGTCACTTGTTCCTGCAATTATTTTCATATGCATGTATACCTAAAGGAAAGGCCTACATCAGGCATGTTGAAAGTCCGGGCCGGGAGCCAATTGCGGCCGGTGTTCATATTTCCACTGGCCCGCAGCCTGGGCGAGCAAAATCGGCAGGATGGGAGTTCCCATGTGTACACAGGGAAGCCCCTACGTTATAGTGGGGCATGTTTTGTGTGGACCACAGGGAATCCCTCACGTTACCCTGGTGGGCGTGTGGTGTGCGGGACCTGCTCAGACCACGCCTACACTAACCCTAAGTACGTGCTGAATATTTACACAGCACTTGCAAATACAGCATTGCTTCAATAGGTAAACAGACTTTGGTATGTAGTTCCTGCAGGAAGAACACTCAACTGTCTTTATCACAGTCACACATGCACAAATACAGTGGATTCACTAACCTACAAGGCACCTTTAGGTGCCAAAAGCGGTAATCCAGAGTCACACTCGGGGTCACTTCAAGCTAAAAAAAAAAAAAAACCCACTTGCCCTCTCCGTCATCTCATAGTCCTTCTGGTCACCGCAGGTCCTGGGGACACGTCTTCTCCTTCTGTTCTCCAGGCGCAAAGTGAAGAGCCGGTTCGTGCGGGTGGAGCGGTGGGAAATTCAAATAATTTTGTATTGGATTCAAAACAAAATAGCTGTATTGAGTCCAATACAAAGAAATCTTCATATTATATATATTTATATATATTATTTATGCTGCTATACAGTTATATTACATGTTTAACTATTTTTTTTTAAGTTCAATATTAAATTATTTAAATTTATTAAGACATATTTTGGGGAGTTATGCCTAAGCATTATAGCCTACAATGTAAAATAAATTTCCATGCAAAAAAAATTATAACGCTTTTTGCACAGAATTAGACCGCCAGTGGGGTTTTAAAGGTTGAAAAGTAGCACACCAAGCCAAGACTAGAAAGCTGGATTACATATTTTATCAATACCTTTCACTCTCATCAGCTGCCTTTTCTGCTTCTTCCAGTTTCTGTAAAGCTGTAGCAAGACGTTCCTGAGCTCTATCCAACTCTTCTTCTACAAGCTGGATACGGCGGTTTAAGGCAGCTACTTCTCCTTCAGCCTGAAAAGAGAAGGCACATTTATATAGTTGAATACATCATGCAATTTATTTACCACAAAATTGTGATATTATCTGTATAATTTTTAAAATGAAAAAAAAACTAACAAAAAAATGACAAACTGTGTATACATTAAAAAAGCACTTTGCCTTTGGCGAAGGACCACAGGAGGAAAAGTCCACAATAGGGACACACATATATATATATATATATATATATATATATATATATATATAGCAGAATAATAATAAACATATTGACCTTGGCAATACAGATGAATTATGGAAAAAGAAAGAGATAAATCTAAAACTTAATAAAAACAACATAAAGAAAAAATATTAAAGAGAAAACGGCATATCATATCACAATCACGGCCTTTACCTGGCACATTAGAGAATATAACTTTTCTCAATTCTATGTATACCAAAAAATTATTTGGCTGATGTTGCACAGTAACACGTGTAATGTTTTGGCAACACAAACTTGGACTGTTGGACTTGATGAGTGGCATGGCGGCTCAGTGGCTGGCACTCTATGTTCTTCTCATGTTTGTGTGTATATCCATACTGTTAGGTTAATTGGCTGCCCCCCACTTCATATTAGCCTTAAGCTACGTGCACACTTCCAATTATTATCGTTCGTCGGCGTCGTTGGTTACTTTTTTTACGAACGATTTTTGCCCAATCGATCGTTCGTCGTTCATTTCCAACGATAAAAATTGGAAGTGTGTACGCAGCTTTAGACTATGGTAATGACAAATACCTATGGCACATTAGTTTGTGAGCTCTTCTGAGAGACAGCGACATAACTAAGGATTAATGCATTTACTAATACTTAAATAAAAATAAAAGTACTACGTTTACATGCATCTGAAAAATGTGTTGCAGTACAAACATTATATACATATCTAGGTTTTATTTATGCACATAAAGTGAACAGACATGACACTCAAAGTAGGAATTTACAAATGTATGTATACAAGTACTGTGTGGTGTTGAAAAAATCCCTCCTCTAAACTGTAATAAAGATTAAAACCTGTGTAAATATTAAGTGATATTTTAATGTATGAAACAAGAAAGAACTAATGTATGAAACAAGAAAGAACTAGGTGTGGGAAACCATCCAAATTGCAGAGTCCAGCTGAGTAAAAGATAAGTGCAGTATGTCATGGGAACTCCACCTTTCCCCTTCATACACTGAGTGTGTGAGGGATTGTCCTTATTTGGTAAAAGGCCGTATGGGAAGGCTGGCTGACAGGAAAATGCCTGCCATGCCTGCACAGGCTAGTTGTATGATCCCAGCTAATAGCATGACAAGCTCATCTCTGGAGAAACCACCAACTCATTACACATTCTGCCTGCCCGATAGAATATGTAATTTCTAAATTGATTTTTTATACCATGAAAATATGTAAGAAATGGCTTCTAGATGAAAAAAATGTTAAAGTATTATCCTTACAAGCTCTTTAAAAGCAATCCATTCTCTATTGGAATAATTTTGTGACAGAAGCAAAGCCCATACCCTGGCCCTCTTTTCGATGGATATATAAATGTATTATTTACCAATTTAGAGGTATTTTTTGTACTACACCTTTCACCTAACCTCCAAATGATTTAATTATTCTTTAGAAAAAAGGGAATGCAAATACTGACACTACTCCAAGTCAATAATCTAGTATGGCTTCTGTTCCAACCCAGAATGCAATGATGTCTGCTTAGCTCCCTTACACATTATCTGGCATTATATCAGCATTCACAAACTGCTCTTTTTAGGACCCTCACTGGATATTTTCTGCTACAACAATACACTCTGGATACAGCTTGTTGGATAAGATATGTAAGCATAAAATAATTTCCTTTTGGCAGAATAATAAAAAATAAAAGTAGAGGTCTTGGGGTCTCCTTTATTCCTTCTGGTTGACTATAAAGAAAAAAAGATACATATACACATGAGGCAGACCAATAGAAAGCAACTGCCCAACCATTTCTTCTTTGAACATAAACAACATTTTTGTGGTATACTAATGGTACCACTAGGAGAGAAAAAAGGAGGGTTTTTTGGCTTGATTATGTAATGTTCCAAAATATATACAAAAATTTCATAACAATGGTAAATTTAAAATACAAACTTTTTATTAGATCACTTGTATGACCCTTACCCCAACTGCATTATATTTATGCAGTGGGGAGGAGTCTTGTTCTTTAAAGATATACAATGACGTCCATGAATGCTATTTATTACATACAGTATGTAAATGAAATAACATACTGTATGTAATATATAGCATTTATAGACGGCATTGTATAGCTTTGTAGAACAAGACCCCTCCCCACTGCATGAATATAATGCACTTGGGGTAAGGGTCATACAAGTGATCTAATAAAAAGTTTGTA
>NC_092860.1:61062696-61134700 GCF_032062135.1 Pyxicephalus adspersus
GACTTGAGAGGGGTTGACTGCAAAATTAAAATTGAATCACTAATCAAACTATAATTATTCAAACCAATTGTACATTTCTTCTTTGAATATTGAAAAGTTGGAAAAGATAAGCCACCAAGTAGCATCTTGCAGATTAAATAATTACACAATTCCTAATTACATCCCACTATTCATCAACATCCATGTTCAGTATTTTACATTGTTTGACCTTTTATTGTTAACACTTGCTGACCTTTCTTCAATAAATCTAATAGTCATTGATAGACAAATGTCAATAGGTGGCACTGCCTCTGGACCAGATGCAGTTTCTTAATACTCTCACTACAATGTCTCTAAGGTTGTTGGGGATAATTGCTATGAAATCATTTACAGTCATTGTGACAAAAAGTGTATCAGCTTATTTGTCAATCCAGTAAAACAGCTGAAGAGCCAATCAGTTAGAAGATCTGACCTATAGCACATTTACAACAGGAAAAGGAGTGCCAGTAGGATAATATATCGCACGATATCAAATCAAAGCTTGTTGCTTACTTGCAGTCAAAATAATTGTTCACAAAGAAGTCAAGAGGTGTCTCAATACATGAGCAATCATTCTCTATAAACTGCTCAAGAGGCAATGTATATCATTGCAGAGATAAGCCTCAAAATCTACTTCACTGCAACCTTTAACCTAACACTGAAAAACTTTTTTTTTTTTTTTTTTTTTTTTTTTTTAACAGGGATACTCTTTTGTTCAGGTTCTTTCTGTTTGTCCATCAGCTCTCTTTTTTTATTAGTGTACTGTGTATGTATCTCTGAATGTGCAATTCAGTGTACAGTCTCAGCAACAAAATTTTAAAGAGTTGTCATGGGAGCCAAATGTGAGAGATCTTCAGATGGGAACAAATATTCTGGTGATAACGGTTTAGGACTAGAATAATAATTCCCTCACTACAGGGTACTTGCCAAGAAAGCATTAGGAAAGGACTCTCCACAAAAAGACTTAGATAGAAAATAATTGCCTAATAGGGGTTTTAACATTCCCATACTCCACCCATGGCTATTAAAAAAGGCTCATACACTTTAATAATGGTTTTATCTAGCTCAGCAAAAGTTTCTATATTAATTTAAATTTATATATGGTGGTGTAGCATAATTAAACAATACAAACAAGCAGAGCAGGTTTGCAAAGCTGTGAAAAAAGTATAGTGGAAATTAAGGTTATAGCTAAAATCTTTATAAGTTTCCAATATGCGTACAGCTGTAGTACTACAACTTCTGTATCTGAGCTACAGTATAGTAAAATGTGCTATCACAATTTTTCTGCAACTTACATACCATACAAGCAAAATCCCACTGATCAAAATGAGCTAAACTCTGGCAAATGTACAATACCAAAAACTTGGTAAAGCAGAGTCCACACCCTGCATCCTCCAGAAAAACTCATCAGCAAGTGAGGCATGCACTATACTAAAATATATGTGATGTTAGAGGAAATGCTCCTTCCTGCTTTCTATTTCGACATTAATGTTTTATTTGGCCTTCATGTGATTGGATTTTTTTTAGGAAGTTACTAACCAGTTATTCACCTAATATTAATTAAATCAATCCTTCCCACAACTCCCCATCCCCGCTTCATACAAGGCAGAGAACTCTGGGACACTATTCAATCAGCCTCTGTGGTAAAATAGTGTTCCAATCCTGACATATTAGGTAATTATTAAGTTCTCAGATAATTTACAGATCGAGGAAAGCATACACAAATTTTCTTTATGTGTAGGACTAACAATAATAAAGATTTCTATTTCACATGGCTACCCACCTATTACAGATTTGTTGAAAGAATTTTGTTTACAGAACTCTACAGCTAAAGCTAAACTAGAGGGATAGAAAGAAGACAATGTAACTGCATAATGACCAATTTTATTGGTTACATTAACAGTTGATATGACAAGTTAAAGCACTCAATAGAAGTATGGTGTTCTGGTTATACTCTTCTTCCTACTGATCAAATACAATGGCTCCATCTGTTTTAATTACTACAGCACTTCAAGGATCTGGTTTATTTTCATCTTAATTCCATCTGAACACTCACATGAATATTCAGTGGGGATAACTCACCTGTTTCAGGCTCAGTACGATAATTCAGTCAAATAGTATCTCAAAGCAGAAACGTTTGCTGTCCTGACTCTTTGACTGTGCCATGGGGGATTTAAATATGAGGGTTACCATTGCAAACACCCTAAGGCTATGTACACACATGCAATAAGTGTCATTGGAAAGGTTCTTTCACGATCCTTTCCAACGACTAACGACTGCACGATGCATGAACGAGTGCTGTACATACAGAGAGGGGGAGAATGACAGAGTGGCACCCCGCTGTGCTCTCTCCCTTAACTTCCTTTTCGATCCTTCGTCATCCATCATACGTGGATCCGCCAGGGTGGTCGTTCAGAGGATGGACGACAACCTTTGTACACATGCAAAATTCTCGTCCGTTATCAGCCCTGAGCCAAATATCCAACGAGAACCATAGCACGTGGGTACCTAGCCTAAGAATACTAGCTGCCTAAGAATAACAACTCCTAAACTGCATTCCTGAACCAGGCTACAGACTGAAGCAACCGTAATTGCAGTAATTCTTACTTTAAATTTTGGTGTAATTTGTATGTTTCCTGTAGATAAGGGCAGCAATCCAATGTAAAACTGTTTTTGTGATGTGTAGTTTTCTCTAAACTAGGACCAGTCATTGCTGATCTCTTTTTGGAGGAAGGATGGGCTGGATCACTCCTGTAGGCTACCAGCAGCACACTGGATGACCACGCTACTAAAAAAATCTAATATCTGGGTTTGCACAGGCATTTGGTGTAATTAAATCCTTTGTGACAACTGGGGTACATATTTAAATCAAAGTTTTTGTGCCCATAGTTCACCTATATTATCAATCTA
Source organism: Pyxicephalus adspersus (assembly GCF_032062135.1). NCBI lineage: Eukaryota > Metazoa > Chordata > Amphibia > Anura > Pyxicephalidae > Pyxicephalus > Pyxicephalus adspersus. Next base: position 61,065,625 of record NC_092860.1, read on the forward strand.
AAATATAATGTACAATATTAATAATTAAACATTTTTAAAATACTAGTTTCCGTTAACACAGCACTAAACCATAAAAAGAAGATGGCGGTTATAAAAGACATGTTAACATGTAAGCCATCCATAGTAAAACAAAAAAACTTGAGTTAATAATATTTATGAAATCTACAGTGCAGACAAGCTGTACTTGTGTAAGTTGTGATGAATGGACAGCACAATGCCCTCAGGGATAGCGATGAACTTTATTTTATGTCAGAGGAAAATGGAAATTAGTGTATCATAGAAACACTTAAAAAATGAGGGTATGACCTATTCAGGTCACCCTGTAAATAAATGCAAAGTGAGGTATGAAAGAGAGGCAATATTGTCATTTTCAACTTTTTTTGAACAATCTTCAAAGAAATGTTAACGAGATTTATACAGCTCTGCCTGCCAGAAGGGGAGACCTGTTTAAGTGCGCATTACCATAAATTGAATATTGCCCTTTCTAAGATTTCACATTGTGACCATTGTTGCCAACACCCCATGCTCAACCGAAATCTATGGAAAAATGTTATTTCCCATCCTAAATTTTCCTATGGTTGTTAGCATAGGGCACAAATATACAAGCTTAGCTATGGCTGGCCTTAGGTAGTAAGATGTGTATTGCACCCACTGTGATTCTTAACCTTGGGTGACAGCAGTGTACAGCAGTCTATAAAAGGATTTCCTTGCACAGATTTATGGAATTCTTATTGCCCTTTAATGAATTATAATAAGTAAATAGGGCAAACTAACTGTTCGGCAATTTTTGGACAGCTTTAGACAAATGTGCAAAATCTGATTTCTACAGTTTGAACTTGGTTGGGTCTTTCAGTTACAGAGACTGATAATCATATTAATATGGACCAAACAAAAGGCTAGAAAAGAAAAAAAGGGTTCAGCTATGTTTGACTTATAGGAGAAGAGCTAAAATATCTCTGGATCAAGCCAGTTTATTGAAAATATTATAAATAAACCGACATGTGGTTTTCTCCTTGTTCATTTTTTTTTTTTACTAGATGCTTAGCTTGAATTGCTCATGTTTGTAACTAAACTTACTTCAAGAATATATCACTATTGTGCACAATAATTTGTAAAAACTTAGATTATTGTAGAAAAAATGGTCTAACCATGTTAAAGAAGATCACAAAAAAAGTCACTTGGACAGCTCCACCATATAAAACAATCTATTTCATTAATGACTGACATCCACAATAACTGGCTTATACTGTGTACCAGATTCGCTCATTTTGACTAGAACACCTCTGAATGAGCTCATATGATGATTCATGGAAAGGAACGCACTGCTAAAACAGGTATGGTCTCCTTTTGTCGTCTGCCTGGACAATACTGAAAATGTTGGGACATGCCAGTTCGTCACTCAAGCTGTAATTGTTTCGATGCTGTGTAAGCACTGATGCATCAATTTCACCAGAAGCGCTCCCGAAATTAAAGCTGCATACAGCCATCAAATTACTGTCAATGAAAACAATATTTTGTGATTGTTTTAAACTACACTAAAACAAAGAAGTACTGTACACACAACTACATGGAATTCTAAAGAGAGGGGAGGATGAGCAGGAGGAACCCCACTGCATCTTCCCCCAAAGGAAATGGTTGTTGGTCAGCCATGGATCTCTCTTAACAATGTCTGGGGACCACTATGCACAAGTTAGATTTTGGATTGAATCACACTTCCAGTACCACAATTGTTCATCTCAGGTAGCAATTATGTAGTGTATCCACATTGCTTAAGGATTCTGTACTTTTCAAGATTTGATAAATCCATTATGGAGATGATAGTATTTATGTCCCTGTGCCTGCTAGGAGGATTTCTCTCTTTTCCTGTAGTTTCCTGCCCTGGGAGATCTTGTCAGCCAAAAAAAAAAAAAAAAATCAGGTTCTAACTCTTCCCCTTTTTATCCCAACAATGTTTTGCCTTTTTTATACTATAAAGTGCACTTTACCTTATGAAGGAAGACTAACAAAACTATCATTATATAGCTGTCTGTTGTTTTGGGATGTACCACACCTCCAGTAAACATTTTTACATAAAAAATAAAAAACATGAAGCTGTAATAACAGATACTTCTGGTTGTTCTGGTGACTGTTTCTACTTGCAGGAAGCTTCAACAGTGTTTAGGAGCCCTTGGATTATACACAGCTCCTTGGATTTAGGCTTCCACCACATCGCACAATGTGCAATGTCCTCTTCAGAGGCACCGCACTACAATATGCAATGTGGTGTACTTGAATCAGAGTTCAGGAGGCTGAAAAGTATCTGTTATCCTGTCATCAAATAAGTCCTCAAGTGTTATTTAAATGTAACTCATGGAAGGGGAATAAAGCAAAGGAAATGGCCTACAGGAACGCACATGAGGAAGGAAGGGGCAGGTGGGCTTTTCACAGAACCAAAAGTCAAGTCCACTGCACTTTACACCCAACAGAGGTTCTTTCCTCATGTGCGGTTTTGAAAATAGGACCTTAAACAAACAAGAAATACTAACTACTAAACTATATAGTGTCAACAGCCTAAACTCAGTAGATGTGTTGGGCTGCACCTTTATGGAGCATCTGCAAAACAGCAAGATGAAATCAGTTCAACCCCCATAACCCTCACTATCCTTATTGACAAGAACTTATCCACTGAATGAATGGGAACTCTTGGTGCTAGATAAAGGGACACAGTAGATGCTAGGGCTGCAGCACTGCAAGCTGGAGTGGTTTGGACTACCCATCTATCACTGACAGGTATGCTTACAATGGTAAGCATTTATTCATGTTGTTTCAGTTAAAGCTGAATCCAATTAGACATAAGATGTGTTGTGCCCCCACAAGCAGTAAAGGTTAAATGAAAAGTCACAATGAACCCCATACAGGATTTAAAATCCTTCCAGATATACTAGGATATTCCTATTTTTATAAATATAAAGTGTGCATTTCTCTAACGCAAGGTGACTTACGCAGGATGAGATTAGCCCCCCCCCCTATTCCAAGCTCCACTTACTTTTATTTAACTCTACTGCCCAAGATGCCCACCCCTCCTAGCATTAAGCCCCACCCCTCCCAATTCTTTTGACAGCGTCAGTTGTTTGGCTATCATTTGATGTGTAACCAGTTCTTCCCAAATCACTGATCAGGAAAAGCAGTGTTCTCCCCAGCCCCTTTTAGCCGGGTGCATCACTTGGCACTTTTCAGTAACCACCCAGCTGTTGGGTGCTTGCTAAAGAGTTGGGTCACAATACAGGGGCTGGCACCCGCCTACAATTTCTTCCCACCCAGCCTAAAAAAAATATCTGTGTTTAACACTGAAAAGTATACAGTAAGTTCTAGCTCTAGTTTAGCAATGGAAGCCTTTTACATTTCTTTCATGATAATGTACCTGAAGGTCTCCTAATAAATATTTAAACAACAATTGATTGAGCTAAGCACTAAAAGCCAAGTTTCCGGCGTATAGGCTGGGTTTAAAAGAACCCAAAGAAACAATTAATTGATTTTAAAACAAAAGGCACATATGAACAAATTTTAATTTTTACACTGATTAAGGTAAGAGATCTGAACAGAATTAAGCAGTTGACAGATTCTAAAAGATCTTAAAAAAGTTCTTGAGTTCCATTGGGTTGTGGATAGCAGTGATGTGTTATAAGATATGGATCAAGAAGTTACAAATTATCACCTACATGATCCAACGATTACTATTACTAGTCCTAAAAGAATTGTGATCACTTTCTAAAGGTGAAATGTGGTACAGTGATTTGGGACTGATTAACATTCAGAAATGATCAAATCGATAACAAAATTGGCAGTGGTTCTGTTTGTGTATATTAGGACCAACACTGTTACTTGAAGACACAGCAAGGTACCTGCACTATGGGAAACCTTAGAGATGTCTAAGGCTGGGTGAGAACGCTTTACAAATAGTCTTGGGATTCTTTGGCAGTCAGAATCACCTAATATCATGAAGGGAGAAAACATCCTTTTCCTATATTCCTCCATTAAGGAGTGTGATGATCAGACATGCTATTATTGGGTAAGACACTGACAATTGGCACATATCTGTGCATCCATTGCTCCAAGAAAGATATAAAGAAGACAAGAGTCTGCTACATTCATGGCGATACAGTGCAAAACTGCAAACATACAATGAAAATTTTTGCCTTTATTATTCTATTAGGTAAATGAAAAATCAAGTTACACCAAGTGTGGATAAAGTAAAATGACTTTCTTCCAGACAGTGCAGCGGTGGACGCAGTATGCTAAAAAAAGTTACATTGGGGGGGGGGGGGGATTATGGGGGTGGTATTCTCACAATGTGGAAAACGTTTTAGAAACACATTTCATACATCCTGTTGGTTAATAACCAACTCTTTGGGAATATTCAGCGCAAAGTTTGGTGGGAAATGAGTATAGACATATGCTATGCAATTTGCAACACAGCCAACAACCATGAAGGCTTCTAAGAGTAGTTGGGGTCACCATAACCATTTCCATACTGAAAAAGAGTAATTTGATTTGATGATGAATAAATCTAGACATACAGCATTCACTAAACCATCAATACAAAGTCAAAATGAATAAATCCAAACCAACAGATGTACCCATAAGAAAATATTTCCTAAAACATGTCAGGAGGGATAAACCAATGATGAAGTAAAGTAACCCAGAGTATCCAACAAATGAATGTTGGGAGTCCTCGATGGACTGGGCACCTTGTTATAGGATAGAGGCTTTTTATATGGAAATTATTCAAATACAACCCAACAATTTTAGAAATTCTGAGTCGTTTTACTGATCCCGGTGGGTGCAAGTGATGCTTTCCAATGGAAATTGGTTGGATCCTCCATCCCATCCTTGGCTATTTAGTGACGGCTTGTGTCAGATAATATTCTAAAGTCTACATGGTCTTCTAAAGTACACCAAACCATTTTGTTCAGTTTCATAGGAGGATAGATTCTCTATCAGGCCTTTACTACCATTTGTACCCTTTCTATATTGTCAGAGCTGGTCATTGAAACTGAGAAATCTTCACAGGAGAACTTTCCCTGACTTCCTGTTGCGTCTACAGCACAGGTAGTAAGGAAATTTAATATATGGGACACAGATAGTAAAAAATAAAATTAAGGTTTATACCAATTACTTCCTAAATTCTCATGAACAAAAAAATTATTTAGATTTACTTTAGGATGTACAACCACCAATCCTCCACCCCCACCCACTGCATTCTTTTAAATTAAAGTAAAAAAAAAATCTTTTTAGAAAAATAGAAAAAGTTGCACAGATGTCAGAATACACTGGAATGACATTACAGATCCAATTTATCAATGTTTTACACACCTTTCACATAAAATCTCATTAGTAACAGTGGTTAATCTTGGGTGAGTCATGTGAATGTATAAAGGCATTTGGTGGATCCGAGGTGGACCGAACCAGTTATGTACCATAGACTGTATACATAGAAGAAAGGAGCATTGAAGAAGAATAAGGAGCATCAGTACAGAGAGACCAGTGTGCAGCGAGAAATAGTGAGCTGGGCTCAGGAATAAGGGAGAACGGACAGGAAACAAAGGCCGTATAGTTTGGAGTAGCTGCGCCTCACTTTCTCACGCATCTCCCGTTCTGTGTCAAGCTCTCTCTGCAATGTCTGCGCCCTGTCTTCAGCATCGTCGGCCTGTTGCTGCAGAGCCTGGATCTTCCTCTTCACTGCTTCCAGGGAGTTTAGTCCTGCCATTGTGTCCAAGTGTGGGATATCTGACTATTAGGCTTCCAAATTTCCTTTGCACAGTGCACGGGCTCCGACTAGCAGCTCCCGGTCACACAAATGACTAGAAGAGGGTGGAAGTTAGTGCACCAGGCTGGGATAAGTCAGCGTTCCAGTGTGCCCTCATAAACTTGAAAAAGGTAATTTGGAAGCCTGTGGGTGCTGCCTGCAGAATCAGTCTAGTCAATGAGTTGTAGGATGGAATTCTTGGGTGAGGTCATGGCACAAAAAGGGCGTGAGGGGGGCGGAGTCTTACGGTGACGTCGGCCAGGCGCAGGGCGGCTCAACCGTTTTTCGACTTATTTGGGAAAGAAATTGTGGATTTTCCTGCCCCTTAGCTGAATGACTGAAGACCTGGAACGTTCCGGCTGCTCCCATCTTGCCTTACATTCTCGGGGGGGGGGGTGTTAATGGAGCGACAGGATATAAGGGATTCCATAGATTCCAGCCTGGTAGCACAGCCAACTGACCTGTGCCATGTACGTAAGGACAGACATACGTGTAATCATATAAATATCCATCCAGGTGGCGTGTTACACCATGTTGTATTAGTGGCCATTCACTCATAATCAGGCTGCCCAATGCTCCACAGCAGTCCAAAAATTGAGCATGGGCTGATTTTGGGAGCACTGTGGTGTACTGTGAAGGTACATTGGGGAGCCATTAGGAATAAATATCACATCATCATACAACCCTCATATGCTGTATACTGTGTGGCTGTGTTAACAAGTTTGGCAGATTTCCAGTGTATAAAATGTGCTGCAAATCAAGAAACAATCATACAATGTGCAAATATTTGCACTGTGTTGCGGTGCTTTTGTAAACGACTGGCACTGCGGCCCACTAACCCATATTTACCCATGCGCACCCCAAAAACATACGTTTTTCAGGCCCATTAGACATGTGCAGGGATTACATCTGCAGTGGCTGTCCATAGTTGATGAGGATCACCATGGAGTCAGTGGTTACAATGGCATCATTCTGGGACACAGTGTTCTGCCCGTCATAGCTGAATGGTGCCTGCAAACCAGTAAGGCTAGGTACACACGTGCAATGGTTCACATCCAATAATTGGCTTAGGACTTATATGGGATAAGAATATTGCATGTGTACAGGGCTTGTCGTCCATCGTCTGAACAACCGTCCTGGCGGATCCACAAACGGTGGGTGACGAACGATTGTAATAGAAGTGAAGGGGAACAGAGGGCAGCGAGGTGCCTCTCCGTTATTCTCCCCCTTCCCTCTTCATAGGTCAGAAGGTTGCTGTATGTATAGCGCTCATTCATGCATCGTGCAGTCGTAGGAAGAGATCGTGAAAGATCCTTTCCAACGTCAATTATTGCATTATTGTGTACATAGCCTAAGTCTGAGCTATATTCAGCTAGTATGTTCTGCATAAGGGGCATAAGGTCAACACCCAAAAATACTTCAGTTCCACTTTAAATATGTGCATTGTAGTGGCATACTGTAGGTGAACAAAGTCATAACTTTGATTTTAGGATAAGAATGAGGAGTATGTAGGTAAGTGACATCTTCAGGTACAAGCACCATAAAATACACAAACTATGATTTGTCACATTCACAAGTGCCATTACTTTTCCTTTATTCTGGCTTTGTGAAAGAATGAATGCTGTTATTTAGAGAAGCCATTCTCAACCAGGAACTTTGGCTGTGGCTTTATTAACATTTTTTTTGATGATGCCTGCATAGTGTGGGACTAACTTCACTTGGCAAATCCATGACACCTTTAAACTTTATAACTGTTTGTAAGGGTGTCATTTTTAGCAATCATTGTAAGAGGGGAATCCTTTCCACTGACTATCAATGTGATGGTCATTTTTTCCCCCAGCCCTTGATTTTATCAGGGATTCCTCAAAAAATGTCAAGGCTTTCTCTGAGAAATTTTAATGAAAAATACAGGATTCTGAAATAATAAAACATGCAGGTTTAATATTAATATTAAAGATTTAAAGGGATGTAACAATAGTCATGTCTGCAGTGGAGAGTTAAGAGGATATTGACTTTATATTCTTAGCACCTGCTAAAACATGCAAGGCATGGCTGATCTTCCTATACTAGGACCTGTCACTGACCTGCACAATTAAGATAAAATATCGATATATATTTTACCTATGACATGGGCAATATAATAGTGAATTCTATGGTGATGTATATTTGGTGATATGCCAACTGCTGCAAGATATATATCACCTGGAACGGTACAAATAAATCAGCTTCCAATATGTAGCAGACCTTCCCATCCAAAGGCCTGCCAATCTCTACTTTAGACTAAAGCTACGTAAACACGTGCAAGAATTGTCACTGGAAACTAATGATTAACGACTGATCATTTCGATAATCGTTAACAAAAAAAAAATGTCTGAACAACAGGCCAACGACACGGATGAACGAGGAATGTTGCTGGAAACAAAGGACCGTCCTAGTGGATCTGTTTGAGCAATGATCGTTCGCTATCTGTTGTGTGTAGGGTCATGTAGTGATCGTGGATAGTTCTGCGTTACACTTACCTGTCTCCAATACAGGTCACTGCATCGTTAAAACGATCGTATCTTGTGTGTGTACATTATTGTTGGATTATATTTGAGCGTATTGATACAGTATGTACAGAATTGTGCACTATACGATCATTCAAAATAATCGTGAATAATCGCTGATCTGTCATTAGTCATTCATTTTCTAATGACAATTAGAAAATGCACGCGTGTACCTAAGTCGCGTGTGCCAAAGTCTTCATACCGTCCACACTGTTTGCAACCATTCTGTTTGTAGATAATATAGTGTAATTACTTTGCTGTGCTAGATTGCCTTATTCAGCATACTAGCTTCCTGCACTACTCTTCAGAGTCCTGACCATTTTTTAGACTCCTGCAATTTTTAAAAAATATCAGATTTGGATAAAAAAAAATAAACTAAAGAAAGGTGCAGCAGTGTTCATATATTAGCTATGTACACACGTGCAATAATTGTCATTGAAAAGGATTTTTCACGGTCGTTTCACAATGACAAACGACTAAACGATGCATGAATAAACGCTGTACATCAGTGCCCTTCTGCTCTATGGAAAGGGGAGAGGGGAGGGGGAAGAACAACTGAGCGGCACCCCGCTGCATTCTCTCCCATTCAATTTTATTACGATTGTTCCTCGTCAGTGAATCTGCCATCTGACCTGTGTATGTAGGCTTACAGCAAAAGCAAGCTGTAGAAGATATATCAATGCTGATACATCACAGCAGGAGCAGGCTGATAAGGGGACTGACAATGTTTATAAAGCTGCGTACACACGTGCAATTTTTGTCGTTGTAAAGGATCTTTCACGATCCTTTCCAACGACAAGGGAGTGCACGATGCATGAACGGTGCTGTACATACAGCACCGTTCATGCTCTATGGAGAGGGGAGGGGGAGAGCGACGGAGCGGCACCCTGCTGCGCGCTCTCCCCCTTCCCTTTCATTAGGATCGGTTGTCGTCCATCGTCCGTGGATCCGGCAGGACGGTCGTTCGGACGATGGACGACACCGACTGTACACACGGCAGATTTTCGCCCGATATTTGGCCGATGCCGATTATCGGGCGATAAAAATCTGACGTGTGTACGTAGCTTATGTCAGTTTGTTGGTAATTCTTAATCTATCTACTTCAAGATTATCAATTGTCTCAGTTTAGTAGTAGGCATTGTCCTCTGGTATCAAATACTGCATTATATAGTGGAGTCATATCAGATCCTGGGAAATAAATCTGCTAATGGGATATATCAAGCCAAGCATACAATTCTCTTGTAAATTTTTGCTAAGTAAAAATTTTATATGTCAACACATCAATACTGATTGCATTTTCATGGAAGAGGAGGCACCAGCTGTTAGCCCTGATCGTTTTTACTTGACCAAATTTGTCACATTAGATTTCTTCCCGTTATATATTTTGTTTTTCTTTAAAAAAGTCATTTCATACATCACTCATTTTCTGAAGACTCCAGTGCATGCCATTATCTATTCTGCTGTGTCAGATAGATCGAATATAACCTGGTCCTGTGAGCCCAGAATATTGTCCAGTAGGGAAGGGGGGAATTTGATGTATTTCTTTGTGACGACTGAACACTCTTCTGATTATGAATTGTACAGTAAAATAAATCTAGGCAACATATAAGCAGCAAATGTGAGGCAATATGGACATGGTACATCATGAAACTAGGATATTTTTTTTCCTGAACAGCATGTGAAGTTTTATGGGACCTCAGATACAGAGACATCCATACAACAAGGCCTGAGGAGGAAAGAGGGAGAATACTGATGCTGACAACAGATGACTAGCATTGGAAATTTGCAGGATGTAACCATTATTTCTATTTACATTTTTTCATGGGATTTTCTTTTTTTGCTTGAATGTGTTGACTAATTTATTATTACCCAATATATGTATTGGTACCCTCAGTGTCACAGGCCAAGCATTATCTGTTTGGATATCATCAATCCTCACAAATATAAGCATTATGAGTTTTTTTAATGTTAACAAAATTACACAGTAACAAATGTATATAGACTTTTTTTTTTTTTTTTTACACATCTGAAAATTCAAAGCTTGAAAGAAACCTACAATAGATATAACTTAAACCTGAACTACAGATACATACACAAATGCATCTCTAATTTATTGATACATATTTAAATGTACATTTTAAATGTACAAGTACTTTAACTTGGTCTAATATCAGACATTTGCAATCTCTTGTACTCCCAAGGTCAGATTGGGAACACTAGGAACCAATAAGTTGTGCTGCAGTGTAAATTTGTAAACAAAGGGATATGCTGATAGAAGGAGAGAGTAGGACAGTAGGAGAGATTAACCAGGCTGTAGTTGTGACAAGACTTGTGTTACTTAATTGTATAGGAGAAAAAGTCTGCTGCTATGCCAGCTATGTTTCGACTTGTGGCTGGAACAGGCATTCCTGTTGACTCCTTTTCAGTCGCTCGACTGCACTTATTCTACAAACCAGAATTTAAAAAATTTTACATCATGGTGTAGTGAACCTCTCCTTTCCACCCCCATTCATTTTCCAGGGTGGTTGCAGGTGAGATGCAACATTTAGAATTTCACCAGAGTGGTTCCGGGGTGTGAGGAAACAAACTATACCACAACCTCACTGCCGGTCCAAACAAAGCCTTAGCGGTCTATTGATGGATGTATATGTCTTCCCAGCCTTGTGCTTAAAGGCATCCTGTCAGACAACATAGTAAGTTCCCAGACTTCTCAATGGTATTAATTAAAATAGTTTTTTGTAATAGTGCCTTCTGATCAAAAAGAATCAATAATATTCATATTTCATACATTCCTAAATAAAATACTTTTGGAATTTGAAGATCACATTCATGTTTGCCATCGTTACTGTTGCATTATGTTGCAGGAAACTCGTATAATATGTCTGACAAGTTACTTTTCCTGATTATGAAGTAAAATACATAAATATGCAGATAACAATATCTACCATCAATTTATTAACAATGATCAATCATCAAAGTAGAGAGGGAATTTATACCTTGACCTAAATTCTAAACATGTTTTATCTTCCAAAAGTATTTGATAAGAAAATTGTTTTCCAGTGACAGATTTAATAATGCAGTGTACAAACTACAGGAAATGGGCATGAAGGAAATGCTGGTTACATCTAGAAGTTTCGGGAATGTCTGGAGCAAATGAGATTGATGACAGGAGCATAGTAAAAATTCCAAGATCTAAGTATGTGACCTATAGGATTGCCTAGCTGGAAACCAGAAACACATGAAAACAGAGAGGACAAAGAGTTGTAAGCAGAAGCAAAGAGATACACAGACAGATGGCCATGCATGGAAGTCACAACCAATACAGGCAAACAAAGGGGATCAGTAGAAACCAATGTGATTGAGATAAGCAGACTCAAACAAACTCTGGAACAGACAGAGGGTGGGGTAGAGCAGCAAACAAAAATAATGCAGACAGATGCACCAGCGCTGGCTGGTGAGGATGTAACCCTTATAAAGCTACAGAGAATATTTATAGATAAGCAAAAGACAGCAGAAACACAAACTGACAGAACAGCCCCAACAAAGGAAACATGACAAACCAGTACTAAGAAAAATATGGAGGCTGCCATGCTGGGAAATGTTCTGCTTTATATTTGTATGTATGTTTGTATATTTTGTATGTATATACATATGCCAATATATTTATAGGTAGAACAGCACAATTTAAAAAAAAAAACTTGTATACAATCCAGAGAAAAAACAGTTGAGGTTTGAAAAGTGCTCAAAGTTTTCAGGAGCATAGGTAAATAGAACGTAGACTACCCACTTTATACCAGGGTATCCTTTCTGGCAGTTCCACCCTTTGCCACCATTGCAGTAAATGTATTTCTATTCAGTGGCCACTTTTGTGTTTACCCTGGCTAAAGTGAGGTGTATCATTGGGTGTATCAATATTAGCTGGACAGTACTTTGTAATATTTGGAGCCTAACGTCCCCAATGTGAACTGGAAGCACAGGGCCAGAGGAATGGCACAGTTAATATACATTCTAACGTTATACTGTAATTTCTGTCATTATCAGCATGTGAATATGTTGTTCATACCAATGATGGTTTCAGAAAATAACATTTTTGATAAATATTGAAACAAGACTGCAAGTATGAAAAAATCCTAAAACATGTCATTTGCATGCATTAAATGTAAGAATATATCAAATGATTAAAAGTGTATCATGGTATTCTAGTTCAAGTTATGCAGAAGGTATGAATACAGTATATGAATTGGGAAATGCTATAAAGAATATAATTAAATTAATTTAATTATAATACAATTTTGGAATGTAGCAATATGACAAAAGGTTATTTTTTTATTTTATTAGGTTATAATTCCAGATGGTATCCACAAATCCAGTCCCTGTGTACAGAACTCAATTCCTTTATCAACAGGAATTTAAAAAACTGTTGATATTTTTGCTGAGTGCCAAAGCAATTCCAGCTTTACATTATAGAGGTATATTGTGTTTTTTCCTATTATGTATACAACTCATACCTGACATTTTTAAAAGGGCTCTTCCAGAGCAAAAAGTTGAGAAGGGTTGCTTTGTACAATTCACATATGCTGCAGTCTTTAAGTATGCCTTATACAGGGCCACAAGACAGTCTCAGAAAGATACAAACTTCAAGATATATACATTTTATTTACTAGAAAACTATTGTTTGCAGAATGAGAGTGCAGGAATGGCAGCAGTCATATCATTTTAGAATCTATGTCAGTTTTAGGATAGAGCCAACTGGCCAATTTCCTGGGGCTCCCACCTTATCCAGGTGCCAATTGACAGAATGAGAAGGGGTAGGGAACTAAAATTATATGCATTTGGGACCCCCCACTTCATATTGTCCCAGAGCCACATTTTGTCCAACACCATCTCCTAGAATAGGTTTCCTTTACTACTTTGGAGAATTAGAGTGGTGATTTCTGTCTCCATGTAGTACGGCTGGAATTCCACTATGACCAGTCACTGAATCATACATTTCACACATATCAGATAATTTATATCATCAATAAAGAAATACAAGAGAGAAAGAAGGGTTTTTAAGGCAAACATGTGATTGTATTAAAGATCATTTCTCATAATACACAACAAAATGTCAATACTGACTTGAGAATATGTCCAAGTCAGTCTAATAAAGGCCCATTCAGGGCGCTAGACAGAAGGCTTCTAACCAAAAAATATAGCGCAATATATGATATAAATCGTGTCGCATACATATGTCGATAACCCGACACGTTTCGCCCGACTTGGGCTTCTTCAGGGGTACTGTACGTATAGCGGAGTTACACAAATTTTCTTGACAGTATCTAGGTGCATAGTAGATATATTGTATAAGTACAGGGAATAGTAAGTATACATAAATAATGACTCAGCGTGGCTATGTAGACCACCGCTGCGGTCTCTGTTTTCAACCTAGCCAAGGATCTGGTTGAAGGTAATGCCTGACCACTATCTATTTTCCACTTATCTGGCAGACTTCAAAATAATTTACTATTTACCCTTTACTCATTATGTTATTTATAATCAACCTAACCAAATTATTTTATATTGTTTTTTTATTACAATAGATATTTAACAAAAATATTTAACAGATCGTAAATTTGTAATAGTATGCATGATATGTCAGCACAAAGCAACTCCCAAATACCGTCTCTTTATTAGCTCATATAACTATAGCACTCATGACATTAAATTTAAATAAATAAATAAATCTACAACATGGTCATATTGATGCTCCTGCATCTGATACCATGAAAATTAAAAAAACAGAAAGGCTTAATCGCTGGGCTGGTAAAACAGCAGGAAGAAATTCAACTCGCTTTGTTCTGCACCCAAATACAATCTGAGTTGTCAGAAGATCTCAGGTTTATGATCACCTCCCTTTTGAAGAATAATTTTCACTCAATCTAAAGAAACAAGCTAGGAAGGTGGTACCTAAGTTTGGTGGTAGACACAATTTCATGGTTGTTCTAATCTAACTTGCATGGTTTCTTCTTTAGTACCCATCTCAGGGACCGAACACTGTGCTTATAATGCTAATAATTTAGGTACCATCTTGTCAGATGATGTTGTCCTTCATCCTAGGTTGGATCATGAGCTGATGGTTTATGAGTCAGGGCAGCCTAGAATGATGGAAACTGAAGGGTGTTGGAGAAGGGAAAATGTTTTATTGTGTCAGGGAAATCAAGAAAGAATTATAAAGGAACAATGTTGGGATAAAACAGGATCATGTTTAATGGATGTTCCTAATTTTCCTCTTAACTATCTAAAGTATATGGGATAAGGTTATTGATGCTGGTATCAAGTGAGTAATGATATAACATTTTCTGTTTTTACTCAGAAAGTTACTTTACCTCGTGTTTTTTATTGTGTCTCCGCTCCTGTCCCGGGCATGAATGTAGCAGACAAACAAGGATGCACCCGTCACCCCAGAAAAAAGGTTAGACGTCAAACCAGATACCCCTATTAGGTTACGAAATGAAATCTGGGTTTGGAGCCAAGTTAAAAGCTTAGTTATTGAATTTTGATAAAGAAAATGAACTATTGAATACACTAGGGGGTCTTGAAAGCCGAGCAACCATATGTCTTACTCTATGATCGAAGTAAACTGTTGCAGGTATCACATGCTCTTGAGGAGGTTGCCAATTATCTTGGTTGGAAAGTGTATTTGGATACAGTCCTAAAAAAAACTGCCTTTTTAAATCTTATGCTTTATCAAATAATCATAATACTTTTTTTCACTATATTGCTTTACTCGCTTATAATAATCATAAGAACAGGAAACTAAGTGTAAAAAGGTGTAAAAACCCAAAAAATGTACCTCTACTAGATACCTCCTTTTGAACAGTAAGAGATGAATAGCGTAGGTGCACTCCTTCAACGCAACTCCCTAACTTCTGACGTCAGAGGGGACACCTCTTTTGTTTTGGGTATCAACAGAGTTTGATCACCTCTGGGAAAGATGCTTGATGTCTCATTATAGGTATGGTAGATGTGGGCAGTCAACTCCCTGGGGATGGACAAGGTGCCTACAAGGGCCTGAGTACCACTATATCGGAAGAATTAGGCTTCTGGTGAAGTGTATGTACAGGGAGTAGCTCTGACTGCCCAGGTTAGAAAGGTTTGCAATGTTTAAAACCTTTTGATATTTTGTTTTTGAAATGGTCTACTCCTAAACTTTTAGTTGTGTACATTTTTTGTTTTTTTTCAACATATATTTCAACTCATGCTAAATCACCTTTATTCAATGCTGACCTCATCTATCTTGGAGAATATCATTAAATGTTTTGTAGATTTTACATTCATACAAGATGGCTAAGCAATACTTGACCCTGTTACACCCACACCTGAAGATTATTTGTTACTCAAACCAAAGTCTTAATAAAAGTTACTACAAGGAACCCATTACACTTTTAGAGGATAAAGTTTCCAGGAAGTCCTGATACAAGCCTGGTTGAGCCATAGACCATCATCTCACCTATGGGGATGCTACCCCAGTCCTCAAAGGGAGAAGGATGAAAGTACTCCTGTGAGGGTTTCCTGTAAATACCATGAAAGCCGTGATGTATAGTGCAAGCTCCAGGCCTACAGTCTTCCCTGGCACCTAAGACCTACATCAAAGTTTGGAAAGCTATCTTTGTTGCCAGTGCTGGATATCTTTATATTTTCTTCGCTTATGCAACACCAATTTGAATCTAAACTGGTGTTGCCAACGAGTAAGTGGTGTGGGTGGCAGGCTCCCCAAGTCCCTTTACAAGTACAAAATCCCTAAAGGCAATATAAGGTCAGGGAATGAACTTGAGGAGGGAAATTATGTGAACATTTAGATTTTATATAAGAAGGAATCATAAAGTATATGATATACAAGGCTTTGGCCTCATACCAACAAAATACTTTTTTATCTACACCTTTTGTTTTCCTCGGTTCAGGCTTGTGACTAGTGTTGTTGTTCAAATTCCGGTCGTCCTAATGTTCGACCCAAATATGACCGTTTGAATTCGGGTGGACCCAACCTGAATTTTGCTGGATTCGAAGCCCGGAATTCGACCCTCCCACAATGCCTAGGGACCTCCCCCATGATGCATAGGGCCCTCCTATAACAGCAGGGATGCTCCCCTCTTTGTTTTGGCAGGCAGCCGATTGGCTGTCTGTCACTGCATGCCAAACAGGCAGCCATTGGCCTATATAAGGCCAGGGCGTGCCTGCATTTACCACTCCTGACAGAGATTTGCTAGCATCACAACCTTTCTGTGCTGCTTGGCTTGCTTTGTCAAAGTTAAAAAAAAGTGCTTTACTTTGTTAGACTATGTCACACTCACACTATTAGTTATATAGATTGTTGGATTGTACTGTATTGGTGCAGTCCTGAAATCTACTGTACTCAGATAGGTAGAGTGTTTCACTGTTAGCTAGATAGATAGATACATAGATAGATACATTGATAGATAGATAGATAGATAGATAGATAGATAGTCAGTGTGCAGCCAGAGGCAGGGTCCCCTCGCTGACTGCATGCACAGTATTATTATTATTATTATTATTATTAATAAACAGGATTTATATAGCGCCAACATATTACGCAGCGCTGTACATTCAATAGGAGTAGGTGGCAATGTCTTGGGCAGAGAAGGATGTTGTGGGGGGAGCAGGTGTGGGGTTTAGGAGGGAGTCAATTGTCAGTATCACACTTGTACTTAGAGACAGACACACAGACGCAGTGTATACTGCAGTATATATTTTGTATACTGTGCTGCATATTACAAGTGTCAACACTGAAGGAAAGTGCTGCACACAGCACACACAGCGCACTTGCATTTTTTGTGTCAACCCCCCCCCCCCCCAATAAAAAAATCCACTTACTGTACAAATTTGCATATACATATAGCATATTAGCTACAAAGTATTTTGCGGGGTGTTATTGCCACACTATAAACAAGAGGTAGTGGAGTACATGACCCAGCCTGGGTCAAGTGATTATACCCCCTCTTCATCCCAGACACAGGCCTTACAGGTGTCCCAAACAGTCCATACACCTGTTCCTCCTAGTTCTTCATCAGCGGCTGGAAAGTCACGTGTACAGCAGTATGTAGAGGAGTCCCACCGAGGGGTTGGAGAGATGGAGCTACAAGCATTCCCTCAAGATGCTCAGTTGTTTCAGTCATCTGACGAAGAGAGTCAGTTCACAGGCTTTCCCCCCACTTACTTTTCACCAAAACACTCTGAGCCAGACGAGCCAATTTAAACTGGCTCCAAAAGGCCGCTGCTTTCTTTTCGGCACATATAGGGAAACTGTCTCTTCTGATGATGATGATGATGTCCTTGATCCAACATGGGGCGAACAAGGAGATCATCATAGGCAGGAAGAGGAGGAGGAGGAGGAAGAAGAGGAGGAGTAGGTTGCAGAGTGCCCTCAAAGAGTGCCCGCATTCTTCAAGTACCAGTGAGGCAAGTCATGGACGTAAATCGTCGGAAGCTGACACCACAGCTTTGCCTAAACAACCGTGGTGTTATGCAAGCAGGTGTTATGCAAGCAGGTGTGGACCCACTGTGCCACTGACTGGGTACACTCCAGAGGGGCATGACTAAGCAGCTACCTGGTTTTCACTAGAGCTTCTGATGGTGAGGATAGGCTTGGGCTGCAGGGTAGCTGCCAGGTGCTTCTCCAGAGCAATCCCCAGGCCAGTGGCAGCTGACCACAGGAGTCAGGAAACCCGGTGCTTGCGTGGCCAAGAAGTCCAGAAACAAAGATCCAAGGTCAGGGTCAGGCGGCAATCAGGCAAAGTCCAAAAACATAATCCGAGGTCAGGGTCAGGCAGCAAACAGGCAAAGTCCAAAAACGTAATCCGAGGTCAGGGTCAGGCAGCAAACAGGCAAAGTCCAAAAACGTAAGCAAGGTTCGGTACACAGCAAGGCAAAACAGAGAAAACACCTAGCACTGAGAGTTACACAAGGTAAACCTAGAGATTGCTCAGGCAACTTCCTGTAGGAAGTACAGGAAACCTGCAGGAAACCAGCCATGGGCTGTAAAAAACAGAGGGCGTGTATGTGTTACCTCATAGATTAAGAGAGACACACCCACGCCAGCTCAAACACCAGAGCAAGTCTCAGCATGAAGGAAACACAGGCATGGAACACAGGTAGTGGGGTTACCTGAAAGATAGGGCCCGGCGCCCGTGCCTGCAATTAGGAGCAGCGGCGCCGGCACGACTTGCAGTGCTAACACGTGGACCACCACCATGAGCACCAGCTCCAGAGCACCTTTAGGCCCAGTTAGATGTTCGCCAATGTGGGCATTTTTTAATGTCCATAGTGATGACAACACTATGGTCATCTGCAAACTGTGTGCTCAGCATTCAACAAGGCCAAAACCCAAATCAACTTGGAACAAGTTGCATGAGCACTCATTTAAAAAGCCACCACCCGGTAACCTGGCAGGAACACATGGTAAAAGCACAGAGCTCTGTGTGACCACCTCTGCCCAAGAAGCAAGCTCAAACTGCTCGATCTTCCTCAGCTGCCTTTCCTCCTTCTGCCACCAAAGGGACCCGTGCTGCTGCCAGCAATTTGAGTGGGGCATTTAGCCGAGCATTACCTTTTTGCCTAGGCATCTTTGCCATCCCCCACAACTTCTACCCCTTCGTCAAAACTTTCTGTGGTTAGCATTAGCAGCATCCAACCTTCCATCCCCCAGATGCTGGAGCGCAAGAGGAAATATGGCCCAAATGACCCCAAAATAAAGCTAATCAATGCGGCAATTGCACAGCTGATTGCGTTAGAGCTCCTCCCTTACCGGCTGGTGGACTCCAATGCGTTCCGTTACGCATTCCTCTGTGCAAACCCACAGTACGTTATGCCTAAGCGACAGTATTTTGCACGTGCGGAGCAATGTGTCTATGGCCCTGCAGCACTCAGTTTCTGGCAAGGTGCGCCTGACAACCGACAGTTGGTCAAGCAAGCATGGAGTGGGAAGATATATTTCCTATACAGCTCACTGGGTAACTTTGGTGGCAGCAGAGGAAGATGCAGCTGCAGCAAGGCCTGCAAACCTAACTCTGCCCAGAGCACATGGCCATGCAATTTCCTCCTCAACCTCCACTTCCACCTCCTCCTTTGACTCTTGTGCCTCAACGTGTTCCTCCAGGGACACTTTGCCGTGGAGACCCAGCACCTCCCATTCGGCAGCATCTGTTCACCGCCAGCAACAACCTGCAGTTTGCTTTTTCGGTGCAAATTCAGACCATGCCACGCAATCCTGAGGTTGCGATGCCTGGGTTACGAGGCTGGGGTCCACACGGGCGCAGCCATTCTAAGTACCTTTCAGGAGCAGGAGGACATATGGCTAACTCCCAACAGACTTCAGCCAGGCAAGGTCGTGTGTGACAACGGGGCCAATGTGCTGGCAGCCCTGCGTTGTGGGAAACTCACACACGTACCTTGCCTGGCTCACGTCATGAACCAGGTAGTACAGCGGTTCCTTAGGAATTACCCAGGCCTCCGGCCACTGTTGTTGAAGGCCAGAAAGTTGTCAGCCCATTTCCGCCGGTCGTACACAGCCAGTGCCGGATTGGTGGATTCACAGCGAAATCTTAACCTGCCAGTGCACCGGTTAATTTGTGATGTGGCCACAGGTTGGAATTCTACTTTTTACATGCTGCAGCGGCTGACTGAACAACAGAAAGCGGTGGTGGATTACGTGGCAGAGTCTGTTTATTTCAGACGTATACCTACACTAACTTTCTTCAACCCTGCGGAGTGGCTGCAAATTGAGGACTTGTGCACTGTATTGTCATCTTTTGAAGAGGCCACCAGGATGATCAGCAGAGATCAGGCCTGTGTCAGTGACACCATCCCCATCATATGCCTGCTGGAACAGATAATGGTGGATCTCAGACGCGACACAGAGCGGACGCTGCATCAAGAGATGACGTTTCAAACATCATCTCGGACATGCGTGCCTACTAGGCATAGTGCACCACAAATCCAGGAAGAAGAGGAGGTGGAAGAGGATGAGGAGGAAATTGCAGGCATGGGAGAAGGGGAGGAAGGGGCAGAGGAGGATATTGAGGGTACATGGCATCCATCCACCCAGGCATGTTCCGTGGATGGCAAGACCAGGCGGAGGAGGAGGAGGATGACCCTGTGCTGCTGTTCGACCCACAGGAGTGTGGGTCCAGAATTACCTCAGCTGTGGGTAGTGTGAGCCACATGAAAGCCTTCATGCAGGAGTGCATAGCCAAAGATCCATGCATACAACACATAAAAACAAAGACTGACGACTATTGGATTGCTACATTACTGGATCCACGTTACAAGCCTGAGATACAACATCTGATCTTGCCCCAATACAGGGGACCGAAAATGCAGCACTACTAAGAAGTGCTTAAAAAAGGGACTTGTGCTCAGCCTTTCCGGCTGCCTGCAGCAGCAGCAGTAGCAGCAGGGATCCCCATGGCAGTTCCATCAGCCATGGGAGCCAAACAACTGCTTGGGCAAGCGGCATGGGTGGCGGTAGCAGTAGAAGCCAAACTATGCAGGCTTTTTTTCGGGAAGCAAGCTGCCAGTCGTGCAGCAATTGCTAATGACACTCAGCAGCGGTACTCAGTCGGTGCAGGAGTACCTGAGCTCTGCATGGGACATTTGCAAACTGCAAAGCCAGGTCCCACTGGGCTACTGGGTATCCAAGCTTGAGCAGTGGCCGGAGCTGGCAGAACATGCCATTCAGATCCTTGCCGGCCTAGCCGCAAGTGTGTTATCTGAAAGAGCGTTCAGTGCAGCTGGGGGCGTAGTGAGTGACAAACAGATTCGGCTCGCCACAGAAAATGTCGACCAAATCACTTTTATTAAAATGAATAAGGGTTGGATCCGCAATGACTTCCAACACCCCCTCTGCAGAGTCTACTAATTAGTTGTCAACTGCTGCATCGACACCTTGATGGGAAGAGCACGTTCACAACCTTCGACATCTCCTTCTACTCCTCCCCCTAGTGGCCCTCCACCTCTACTCTGTCTCTGAGGTCTATAACTTGCAATGGAGCTGTGTAACTGGCTACATTTTTTTTACCGAGCACCTCCCTCAGGGCCCTCTGCCTCTATCTACTTTGAGGCCTATATCACTTTTAATGGAGCTGTGTGATTCATAATTAAATATTTGTATTTTTAGTAGAGAAATACATACATTTTTCTGTCCTTTTGGATAGATGGCAAGTGGTATCAAAAATAAATATCAGTATTTTTTTACCGAATTACAGAAGTTTTTATGGCTTTTTTGATAGATAGCAAGTAGGATCAGAATGATTACTTAAATATCTGTAATTTTTTTAAAGAAATACAGAAAATTGTCTGTTTATTTTGATAGATTGCAAGAGTTAGCATAAATTATGATAACTCTTGCAATCTATCCAAAAAAATAGAAAAAAAATATGTATTTCTGTAAAAAATAAAGATATTCCATTGTGATACCACTTCTATCTAAAAAAAAGACATAAAGAATTCTGTATTTATGTAAAATGTTTAATTCTGAAACCACTTGCAATCTATCAAAATAAACAGCAAAAGTTCTGTATTTCCGTAAAAAAAACAGATATTTAATTTAGATACTACTTGCTATCTATCAAAATAAACAGAATCATTTCTGTATTTCTGTAAAAAAATACAGATATTTAATTCAGGCTACAACTTGCTATCTATCAAAATAGCCATAAAAATGTATGTATTTCTTATGATTCGTAATTAAATATCAGTATTTTTTAGAGAGAAATACAGATTTTTTCATGGCTATTTGGATAGATAGCAAGTGGGATTATAATTAAATATCCTTATTTTTTTTTTTTACAGAAATAAAGAAGATTTTATGGGTTTTTAGATAGATAATAAGTGCTATCAGAATTAAATATCTGTATTTTATATGGATAAATAGAAATTTGTCTGGCTTATTGATATATTACAAGAGGATATATAATTTATAATTAAAAATTAAAAAATTAAAATTAAAATAATATTATAATTTAGGATACCTCTTGCAATCTATCAGAAAAAAACTAAAAGTTTCTGTAAAAAAAATACAGATATTTTATTATGATAGCACTAAAACCCATAAAAAATTCAGTATTTCTCTCCAGAAAATACAGATATTTCATTCTGATCCCACTTTGCTATATATCTCCAAAGTCATCAAAAATTTCTATATTTCTCTCCCAAAAATCTAGATATTTAATTATGATAGCACTTGGTATCGATCCAAAAGACCATAAAAAATTCTTTATTTCTCTACAGAAAATACAGATCTTTAGTTCTTATCCCACTTTGCTATATATCCCTAAAGCCATAAAAATTGATGTATTACTCTACAAACAATACAGATATTTAATTCTGATAGCACTTGGTAGTTGGTATGTATCCAAAAGGCTATAAAATGTTATATATTTTTCTCCAAAAAATATAGATATTTTATTCTGATAGCACTTGGTATGTATCCTAAAACCCATAAAAATGTATGTATTTATGTGAAACAAATACAGATATTTAACTGTGATAGCACTTGCTAGAAATCTACAAATGATAAAAAAAGTATGTATTTCCCCACAGATTCCACCAAGCCCGTTCCCTTTTATGTGGTTTCACTAGATAGTAGGTATGGAAAGTAGGATTTTCGTTAATCCATTCATGTCTCAATTAGCTACAGCTTCTACACTGTCCATAGAGGTGATGGCCTCAACCTCCAATGCGGTCCATGCTCCGTCACAGGGCCCACCGCCTCCTCCTCCTCCTCTTGCTGTAACTGATGCTGCCACCTGCCCAGTACCCGACCGTAGATCAACCTCCAATGCAGTCCATGCTCCGTCACAGGGCCCACCGCCTCCGACTACTGCTGTTACTGCTGCCGCCTTCCCAGTACTCAACTCTAGATGCAAGATACTAATGCCGTCCACACTTTGTCTCAGAGCCCACCACGTCTTCCTCCTCCTGCTGTAAATGAAGCTGCTGCCTGTCTAGTAACAAACTCTAGATGCCAGATACTAATGCCGTCCACACTCCGTCTCAGAGCCCACCGCCTCCTCCTCCTCTTGCTGTAACTGATGCTGCCACCTGCCAAGTACCCGACTGTAGATGCCAGATACTAATGCCATTCACACTCCGTCTCAGAGCCCACTGCCTCCTCCTCCTGCTGTAAATGATGCTGCCGCCTGCCCTGTAACAAACTCTAGATGCCAGATACTAATGTCGTCCACACTTCTTCTCAGGGCCCACCACCTTCGAATCATGCTGTTACTGCTGCCGCCTGCCTAGTACTCAACTCTAGATCCCAATTACTAATGTCGTCCACACTCCATCTCAGTACTAAATGCCTCCATCCTCATGCTGTTACTGATGTTGCCCAGTACCCAACTCTGGATGCCTGTTACTAATGCCGTCCACACTTTGTCTCAGAGCCCACCACCTCTTCCTCCTGCTGTTACTGCTGCCGCCTTCCCAGTACCCAGCTGTAGATGCCAGTTAACAACGCTGTCCATGCCGCATTTTAGAAAGTTACAGCTAGCAGATAGGAAAAGGCAGTCCCCTACAAAGCAATGTCTCCATTAGCTACAGCTTCTACACTGTCCATATAGGTGACGGCCTCAACCACTAATGCCATCCTTGCTCCATACCAGGGCCCACCACCTCCTCCTCCCAGTGCCCAGCTCTAGATGCCAGTTAACAATGCCATCCACACTTCTCAGGGCCCACTGCCTCCTCCTCCTGCTTGCTGATGCTGCCTCCTGCCCAGTACCCAACTCTAGATGCCACTTGCTAATGCCGCCCAAACTTCGTCTCAGGGCCCACGTCTCCTTCTTCTGCTGTCACTGATACTGCCGCCTGCCCAGTACCCTACCCGACACGTTGGGGAATCTCTGGGCGAAATGCACAATGGCATAATTTACCACCAAGTGCATCATTACAGAACGGACCACCACCTTGTACGGTTCTATTTCCTGACCCGTGTTTCTTCAGAGTACATAGAGAGCGTGCTGGCCAACTTCCAACATGGACCTCAGCCCGACGTTGTCATCATCAACTCGTATTTATAGGATATTATCAGGTATCATGAGCAATCACTGCAAATGTACAAAACCAACCTGGACCACCTGTTTATTCGGCCCACAGAGGTGCTGAGCCCCAAATGTCTGGTAATATGGAACATGTTCATGTCTGTTTAATTCAATGCTGGTGAAGTGCTGGAGTACCCAATTCCTAATGTGCGCTGGGACATCATAGAAGGCAATTTCTACAGTGCTACACTGGCGGTTTTGCACCAATTTGATGTGATTGACATGCACTTCCACTTACGCTTCAAGCTGCGCTCCAGGGTTAAAGATGCCACCCACTCGAATCAGCTGGTTCATCGGAAGTATACCTGCATCACAATAGCTCATATTGATTAAGCCTGGGGCGTGCAGCAGGAACAGCAGGAAGAGGAGGCGGTGGGCTCTGAGACGGAGCATGGACAGCATTGGTAACTGGCATCTAGAGCTGGGTACTGGGCAAGCGGCAGAAGTAACAGCATGAGGAGGAGGTGGTGGTCCCTGGGCATTAGAGGTTGAGGCCAGCACTATATGGATGGTAACTGGGCAGGCGGCATCAGTTACAGCATGAGGAGGAGGCGGTGGGCCCTGAGAAGGAGAAAGGACTGCATTAGAGGTTAAGGCCATCACCTATATGGACAGTGTAGAAGCTGTAGCTATTGAAAACATGAATGGATGAATGAGATTCCAATCTGTCCCTACCTACTATGTAGCAAAACCACATGAAAGGGAACAGGCTTGGCGAAATCAGTGGGAAAGAAGACCCTGTTGAGCTTGAGTCTAGTTTGGCATCTAGAGCTTGGTACTGGGCAGTGGGCAGGCAGCAGCAGTAAGAGCAGGAGAAGTAACACAGCCATCCACACTACGACTCAGAGCCCACCGCCACTGTAGGGACAGTGGGAATCTCATTCATCCCAATAGCTACACCTTCTACACTGTCAATAGAGGATGATGGCCTCAAGCTCTAATGCTGTCCTTGCTCTGTCTTGGGGCCCACTGCCTCCTCCTCCTGCCGGGGCCGCCTGCCCAGTACCCAGCTCTAGATGGCAGTTAACAATGCTGTCCACACTCTGTCTCAGGGCCTGCCGCCTCCTCCTCATGCTGTTACTGCTGCCGCCTGCCTGTACTCTGAAGCCTGTGTATGGCTTGTAACGGAGCAGTGAAACCTGGTGGCTAATTTACCCCCAATAAACCCCCTTGTGCCCCTCTCTGCCTCTACTCGGAGATCGTATAAAATCTGCCATGTTCCCTTGACCGCCCCAAAAAATGGCCTTGCCAGCAACAGAAAAAAAGACTTATTTTTTTTTTTCACTTGTACCGTGTTGTGCAGAGCTGGGGGAGTCTTGACATGTCCTTTTAAATGTATGTATAGGCTGTAGAAGCTCTACACCGCCCCGAAAAACAACCCAAATTTTTCCCCCATTGACTTTAATTGAGTTTGAATTCGACATTCGATCACCCGAATAATTATGCATTATTCGACCGAATAGCGGTCGAATCAAATAGTGAGCTATTCGACCAACACTACTTGTGACACTACTTGAGTGTTCTCACACATGTGTCTGTAAAAGATCCATCTGTAGCAAGAAGTCTCTGTTCCTTCAAGAGAGAAATATGTTAATCTTTAACACCCTCAAAGGGGCTCACAATCTAAAGTCCCTACCTCAGTCATATGTCTTTAATAAAGTCTAAGGTCAATTTTGAGGGAAAGCCAAATAACCCTGGAATGTGGGAAGAAACATTACCCAAATAAGGTATATATAAAAAAATGGGCACCAGTTATGTAAATGTAAAAACTTCTTTTACATAATCTGTTGCATGATTATTAGCCATTAATAAAGGATTGGTGTAAGTAATATAAACTATAGGGATGGTAGATGACAATCCTGTGAAATGTATTGTCTGCAGTTCCACAGTCTGTGAAAAAAGAAGCTTTTGCTCCTGGCAGTTCATTTATATAACAACTTCAAGGCCATGACTGCATGCTTATCTAGTTACTAATAATTTTCTGCTAGATAACAGTAAATAAAGCTCACGCTCCGGCCAACACTTCCTGTTTACACATTCTGTAATTTAATTGAATAAATATGGCTTAAAGGAGGGGGTGCTGAGAAGTTCCTGGCTTTGCCCAGAAAGAAGAGAGCCAGAGTTATGAAATAACACATTTATTCAACATATTCGCCCCTGAGACTGATGCACTTAGTACAGCGTAGTTGCAGCTTTTCCAGACCATATAAATATTAAAAATCTTTTGGTTGGGCCGCAAACCAGCTCTCAGCAGCTTCCTTGACGTCAGAAAAGTCCTCAAAACGTTGCCCCTTCAGGTGTTTCTTTAAATTCGGGAACAGATAATAGTCCAAAGGGGCCAGGTCAGGTGAGGTGAGTAGAGGGGATGGTGGACCAATTGGAAACCCAGGGTGTTCAATTTGGCAGCCACAGCGTTGGACGTGTGCACAGGTGCGTTATCCTGAAAAAAGGATCCCACAATGTTTTGTCCTAATTGCCTTTCCACAATGTTTTGTCTTAATTGCCTCTTTCAGCTGGTCCTGAAGATTAGCATAATACTGTGATACTAGAGCCCTTAGGTAAGTAGTCCACCAACAGAATACCGTCTTTGTCCCAGAAGACGGACACCATTACTTTTTTGGCCTAATTCTAAACTTCTTCTGCCGTGAGGACCTGCTGTGGTGCCATTCTCCTTTGACTTGTTTCTTGTTTTCTAGATCATAGATGTGGAGCCAGGTTTAATCCTCAGTCACTAACCTAGCCAAAAAGTCCTGTGAAGCTTCAAATGGGCCAAAACGGCTTTGCATGCTTCAACTTGTTCCTTCTTCTGATTCAAAAATGTTCAAACATTTCGGCTGCCACTTCCCTGAAAGCTTGCGCAGGTCTAGGATAGTGGTGATAAGCCCAACACGCTCACGTGAGATGTCAAGTATCTGGGCTATCTTTTTGGCGGATATTCGCTGGTCCTCAATAATCAGCTCATGGACAGCATCGCAGGTTGTCGGGTCAGTTGAGGTTGGGGGCGTCCACTGCGGGGGTCATCTTCAATGGTGAAATGCCCAGTCTTGAAATGAGATATCCAGGTTTTGACAGTGCTGTAGGAAGGACACATCTCCCCTAGTGTTTGTGACATCTCAGTGTGAATGTCCTTTGCTGACTTTCCCTGGAGAAACCAGGCCCCTAACTCAAACGACGTGAAACTTGCTTGTGCCTCTGCCATCACAGCTTCTCACTAAAAGAACAAAACCTAAAAAACAGTTTTAGGACTCACAAAGACCTGATATTTGCACAGTTACATACTAAGATATTAGGCTGTCATATGCCCCCACACTCATTTTTCTATTTCATCTGGAAGGGGCCAGGAACTTCTCAGCACCCCCTCGTATATTTAAACTTTTCAGTATATGTGATCTATCCTGTAAATAGATCTTAATGTAAAGTTCCTATTGAAAGCACAAAAAGTTCATTTATACTTTAACCCCCCTAGCGGTAATCCTGAGTGTGACTCGGGGTGGCTTTTACATGCAAAAAGCGGTAATCCCGAGTCACACTCGGGGTAACTTTAGAAGCCCCCCTTACCTTTGCCGCGCGCTCCAGCAGCAATCGGATGGTCCCGCTGTGATGCCGGGGCGCCGATCCGCCGGGGGGTGTGGCCGGGCGGGAAATTTAAAAGCAGATTACCGAGTAATCTGGTTATAAATACCACCTGGGTCCCGGCCACGCCGCTGCTCGCATCAGCAGTGAGATGTGAAGCACAATGTAGAAGTCCTGCATTGTGCTTTGCATGTGTCATCTTCCGGGTGATGCGAGTGGTGATGTATTCGGGGGTGTGTCCGGGTGGAAAATTTAAAAGCAGATTACAATGTAATCCACGTTTAAATGGTTTTTACAATTCAAAAACACCACACAACATGAAATAAAAATAAAAGTACATTTTTAATTTTATATTTTATTTTAAGATTACATTGCTGTTTATTATTTCATTATTTTTTAAATTAATTTAATTAATATTTATAATTATGTATTATATTATAATTTATGATTATAATATAATAAATAAATATAGTTATCATACCCGGGAGTTAATCCTAATAATTACAGGCCCACAATATAAACAAAAATTTCTATGCAAAAAAAAAAGGATCACTTTTTGCATCAAAAAACTGACAGAATTAGAACGCTAGGGGGGTTAAGACTAGAACCACTGCAGCTCTATTGTCTTGCATTTATTTTTGATCACACAGACTATGGTATACCATACCCACTTTACAATTTCAGTAACATGTTTTTTGTGGAAAATACATATAACGCGATGGATGGTAATGAGCATAGGACATCATTTATATTATTTTTTAATAATAACAGCCAAAATGAGGGCATTAAAATTAATGCTTGACTTTTGCTTGGCCAAAACAGATTGTGTCCTAGGGCAACAAAGCTACAAGTGGTAACACATAGCCACCCTCACCTCCTATTGTTGAGATCAATGGCACATACCAAAAGGGTTGAGTGTCCTGCTCTGCCTGCAAGTCATGTTTCCTCTGTATTGAGTGTGCATCTTTTCTGGTAGGAATTAAACATTGTACTTCCAGACCTAGCATTTGAACTGCTGCAGAAGCTTTTCAGGTTGTCAGTTTTAGATGTAGAAATGCAAAGTGTCTCATTTAGCCTTTTCACCCCCAGCTTAGGTGTGCGATGTCTGATTTTGTAAGTGTTTTACTAAGGCCAGCTAGGGGGCAGATATTATCAGTCTGGTAGGATCAAAATGACTGAACCATTGCTGAGGTAATGAGGTAAGATTCATGAAGCACACAGTGGGTCACACTTTCAAATAGTCCATTAGCTGTCTGTTTTTACCTCTTCCAGTACTACAATTACAAATTCTTTTACTTGTAACACAATGCAAAAAAGCAGGGCTTGCTGCATTTAGGATTCCAGTCAATCAGCTGTTTCCTGAAAACCCAGCTCTGTGTCTGTTGGAATGCTCAAAACTGTTTTTGTGAGATATAAAGCTCTGACTTATTTATACTCTCAAAGAAAGTTTTAAACTCTAGTGTGGCCAGTCTGTGGCCAGTGAGTTGGGGGCTGCAGATGACTAAAGGCAAAAGCACAGGTAGTGTAAGCGCTGGTGGCCCTCTTTACATTGCTCTGCAGCTAGTCAGTGTTAACAGGAGGAGCAGTACCAGTGGCCAGACCTTCTTACACTGCTTACACAGGAGCTGCTGAGAATGGCAGAGCAGTGAATGGCTGCGTACACATTAGACTTTTGTTGTTGTAAAGGATCTTTCCTCGTCCTTACTAATGACAAAAGGAAGGGAGGGGGAGAATGAGAAAGCAGCACCAAGCTGCGCTCTCTCACTTGTATTGTAGTCGTTCGTCTGTCAGACAAGCGCTGTACACATCAGATTCTTGTGCAGTTTTATCACTTCAGGGCTAGAATTGAACAATGAATGAACGATTTTGCTACTGGGAATACACATGTGATTATGATATTGAGTGTGCCGATTCCTTATCTAAACTCAGAATTTGCCTATCACATACATATTTTAAGTTATAGGCAAGCTATAGCTGATCAGATGGTTGGTAATTGGGTAATGTATTTTTACATTGAAACATAATAACAGTTGCAGCTACCACTATGCCTGCTGTCCCCTCAGCTGAATCACGTCCCCTGGGCATGTGTAGGCAAGTCAGTGAGCCGACGTCAGAAATGGGTATATAAGGAGAGATGGACCAAGTGAGATGGTCTCTAGTGTAAAACGGTCCTATTGCATAGTACAGCTAGGCCATAGGAAGTGTGTTTTGAGCGAAAGATGAGTAGGCGCAGCTGTGTTAATAAACCAGACAATTTTTGCTACATTTGTGGCAGATATACCCTGTGTGATTAACGAACCTAACCAAGAGGGTGAGAATTGCTTACAAGTATTACTTTAGATGTAAAATTGGAGATCAGGATAAAAGCTGGGCACCTCATATCTGCTGTCAGGTATGTTAGGTTGGCCTAACACAATGGTTGAATGGGAAAAGGAATAAAATGCCTTTTGCTGTGCCTATGGTTTGGGTTAGGGTTTTCGAAGAAAAAGTCAAAAATAGTCTATCCCGATTGTGAATCTGCTCTGAAGGCAGTGCCACATGATGCAGAGAATCCAGTGCCAGACCCTCCTACATCTTTTGTTACTGACAGTGACATGTCAGATGAGGAACAGGAGGATGATGTTGATGTTAATGAATGTTATAACCCAACCCCCTATTACACAGGTAGAACGTTTGTGGTGACCTGAAGGTGGTGACACTCCTTCTTGGCCTGCAATTGAGATAAACAAAATATATGTGCTTTCTGTGCCTGTGGAACAGTTGAGATGACAACAACCATTACAAAGTGAAAGAATGGCCACCCAGACCTGAAAACATTTAGAGACAAACTCAACCCATTTGAACTTCCTGCTTCCTGGATTAATTTGTGCTAGTTGCACAAAACTTTTTGGGCAATCAGCAAGCTGAAACCCATGCTGAACTCGTGAACAACATGCTAACAGCATACCATCAACTTACTCGCCAAATGTCCATTAAAATTCATTTCTTATATTCCCATTTAAACTTCTTCCCACAAAATTTGGGTGAGGTGAGTGATGAACACAAGGGTAGAGGTTTCACCAGGACATTTCTGTTATTGAAACAAGATATCAAGATCGGTGCAACCCCAACATGATGGGTGACTACTGATGGTTTCTGCAACAGGAGACAGCGGAGAGCCACAAAAGCAAGTGCCTTTGTGAAATTGTATATGTTGTTGCAACATAAAACATTTTTTGTGATGTCAGAGTTATGAGGCAAAGGTTAGTTATGTTTAGAGATTACACTGTAATTGCGGAACGAGAGAATGTAGCTAATCCTGTCTATACATGTGATTACATAAGATCCTGAAGTCCTAGGCAGAATCAGATTTGGATTCAGCACACTTGATTTAGTATGGGAATTATTATTTAGACCAAGTAGCAGACAATATTTATTTTTTTGTGATGCAGTGTAATTGGAAGAGAATCATCGGATGTGTGTACGTAGCCTATGTAAGGCTTGCACTGTTCTGCTATTCTCACCAGCTCCGGCACATGCACACTAGCTCTCTTAGGCTATGTAGATACGTCAGATGATTCTCATCCGATAACAGCTCCAAAAAATAAAAAAAAACCACAATTTTCAATTGCCAAGGATTTTTCAATATATTTAGTGTGTTTCAGGTCTACTGATACAGAACAGACAATTTTTATTGCATGGGCTCCAGTTCTTGTGATATCGGAATAGACCATTTTACCAACAACTAATGTTAACACAGCATAATATTATCAATCTATATTTACACCGATGTTTTGCACTTTATAAATGTAGCATTATTTTCATGAAACATTAATTTGCCTTCTTTTTATTCATACATTTACTTTTTTTTTTAAGAAAAATAAGTTCAAGAAATAGTTGTTTAAATGACCCTAATGTAATTTGCTACATTTGTGGTGAAGGCGATTTCAGTGAGGAACAAGGGGAGAGGTTCCATCAAGATATAAAGGTGATGGAAGAAAAGGTATTAGGGCAGATAGCATAGACACATGATGGCAGACTACTGCTGGAGCCTTCAATGTGATAGTCCTGATCATCAGCATAAAAGGAAATCATACAAACGTGAGTTTTTTTAATGACTTCTTTGGGATTAGTTCTGTAAATATACTAAATATAGAATATATTGACATTAAGCATTTCAAAAATTAATTTTGTATACATAGGCATATCTAGTTTATTTTGCTAAATGTTCATTTTTCATTAGTTTTCTATGAGGTTATTATTGAGGTCATTATTTCAAAAACTAGAGCTAATCTAACAAAACCAATACCACATGGAATCTGTGCATCAAACATAACCTAAAATGACTTTATTCTGTTTGGCAAGGAAATGTTTGTTGACCAGTGTAATCATCTCAGGGCAAGTATTGGACGAGAATTTGTTGTGTATACAGTGCTTGTACGATTGTAATGCAAGTGAAGGGGGGAGAGTGCAAAGGGGTACCGCTCTGTTGTTATTCCCCCTCCCCTCTCCATAGAGCAGAAGGTATGGTATGTAGAGCACATGTTCAGTCTTTTGTCATTGGAGAGGATCTTTGACAATTATTGAGCATGTGTACACAGCCTTACACTACTCTGCTATTCTCAGCTAGTGTGCTGACAGGAGGCAGAGCTGATATGAATAGCAGAGCAGTGTGAACTGTACACATATCAGGCGCTGGCAAAATTTTATTCTATGTTGCCAGGCCTTGCTGTCGGAAAGGTTGGTGACTATTGCACTAGCATCTTCAGAGCTGACTTGACTAATGCAGAAATCTCACACTAATGCTGGAATAACATTTAAATCCTTCAATTCTGTACTATAATTCTGGTGTCACTCATCCTATTTGAAATATTTTAGCCAAACTATTCCTGCATTGATATAGC
This sequence comes from Pyxicephalus adspersus, assembly GCF_032062135.1. NCBI lineage: Eukaryota > Metazoa > Chordata > Amphibia > Anura > Pyxicephalidae > Pyxicephalus > Pyxicephalus adspersus. The sequence goes on from NC_092860.1 coordinate 61,098,509, forward strand.
ACTAATGTATTAAAGAGGTATGTATTAAAAAAAAATCACCTGAAGGTGAAATTAAAAAATGCAAAGTCTCTATTGCCAAAAAATACTTTTTTCATTCCTGAAACAAGGAGAAGGTAGACAGCTTTTTTGGCAACAAAAATAAGGATTCCTATTTACTTACAAAATATTACTGTATATTATTGTATATTACTTACAAAATATTAGACTAGACATAGTTCCGCTATATTAAGTGAAGCAAAATATAAAAATCACCAAAAATTCTTTGATAATTACATATCTCAAAATAAGTATTCAAAGTTGTTATTTTTTCCCAACGCGTTTCTCTCAGTGGCTTCTTCAGGGACATATAATGAATTAATAGAGTATAGACATAAAGAAACATTTTTACATTTTGGATATACAAACATGCACATATTTATATTCATTACAAAGTTGTGGGTTATATGTATGAGAACATCAAAGCTATTTGAAATTGTGTAAAACAATAGTTGAATGTATCAGTAGCCTGAAACATCACTCTATGTAAGAATATATAATGATTATAAGGAGGTTGACTTACTTGATGGTAAGTAGTCACTGATCATAATCAAAAGATGGGAAAAATGATTGTTGGTATTAGTGGAAGGAATAAAAATTGAAGATAGCTTATTAGCATCATTCTTTAAAGATATCAGTGAGCTACTTCAATTACCATCCAATCTAGTGATCCCACCCAACTCATTATTAGTTACAATCAGTGTGGAAACTCTTACTGTAGTATCCCGCACAAAAAGGACTGCTATCCTCCTACATGCACAACCTCAAATCACATTTAGGAAGTCTCCTTCACTTAAAGATACCTTGGTATCAAGCCAATACTCTGACATAGATCCCAAGGAATTCACTAATCATATCTCGGGCACTTTTGGATGCAGCAAATGTGCTCAATGTCACTGCATAAATGAACAACAAGCAATTGTTCCTCGTAACAAGACAATACACAAGATTCCATATAACGTCAACTATTCTATAATTGGTGTGATCTTTCTTATCACTAGGAAACCTAAAAGCATTCTGTAAAAGGATTTATGAGCATATTTTTTCTATTAATACAAGCAAGATGATTACTCCAATTACTTACCATGTTGGGTCTCAACATAAATTTGACATCAATGTAATTTCACTTTCAGCATTGGGGATAGTTGGGGGAGGGCTATCCCATGTTACAAACAAACATTGGATTGTGCAGTACTAGTTGTACTGAAAAACAAAATGATTTGGCAAACAATGATGGTAAATGCAGAAATGGTTTAAAGCACATGAGGTTGAGACGTTATGGGTGGAGTTGAATAACATACAAATAATTATTGGAGTCTGCTATAGGCCCCCCACTGCTAAGGAAGAAATAGAGCATCCAGTACTAGCATAGATAGAAAAAGCAGCAAAAGAAAAAAGCAGCAAAAACTGGAAGTGTTTAAATCATGGGAGATTTCAACTACCCTGACATTGACTGGAGTAATGGCACTACAGGAACAGAAAAAGGGATGAAATTTGTGAATTTAAAACAAGATTATGGAACAGTTTATAGAAGCCCCAACTAGAAATGATAACAAATGTGCATATAAAAGTGAATCTGGGTAGCAGTGACCATAATATAATTTAAATTATTGTTGTAAAGTTTCTGCTAGAAAATAATATTATAAGTGATAGTCAGCATGGCCTCAAGAAAGACTGAAGTTGTCAAACAAATTTACTCTCTTTTTATGAGGAAGTAAGTAGACAGTGGAGTAGAAGTTGATACAGTGTACTTATACTTTGCTAAAGCATTTGACACTGTAACTGGCTTAAAGACTGCATCCGGAGAGTTGTAATTAATGATTCATACGCTGAATGGTCTAAGGGTTATTAGTGGTGTACCCCAGGGTTCAGTGTTGGGACCTTTACTGTTTAACATCTTTATAAATGATATAGAGTTTGGGATTAAAAGTACTATTTCTGTGTTTGCAGATTACACCAAACTATGTAATGGAAGTCCATACAGGATGTCTATAATCTACAAGCAGACCTGGATGTACTGTTTGATTGGGCAGCCAAGTGACAAAAGATATTTAATATAGATAAATGTAAAGTTATGCAGTTGGGAGCTAATAACATGCATGCTTCATACTGTCTAGGGGAAATACATTTAGGGAGTCAGAAATGGAAAAGGATCTGGAGGTTTTGGTAGATCATAGACTTAATAACAGCATGCAATGCCAAGCTGCAATATCTAAAGCTAGCAAAGTACTTTCTTGTATTAAAAGAGGAATAGACTGCAGAGATGGAGACATAATCCTGCCCCTGTACAAAGCATTGGTCAGACCACATCTGGAATATGCAGTCCAGTTTTGGGTACCAGCTCACAAAAAGGACATTGTGGAATTGGAGAGAGTGCAGAGAAGGACAACTAAACTAATAAAAGGAATGGAGGTGCTCAGCTATGAGGAGAGATTAGCTGAACTTAATCTATTCTCCCTTAAGAAGAGATGTTTAAGGGGGGATATGATCACCCTGTATAAATATATAAATTGTCCATATAGAGAACTCTTCCCAGTTATTCACTTTGAGATCATTACAAAGAACAAGAGGGCACTCTTTGCGTCTGAAGTAAGTTTAAGCTCCGGAGAAGGAAGGAATTCTCCACTGTAAGGTCAGTGGGGGGTTAGATAAGTCCTTCCTACAGCTAGAAAAGTAGATTTGTTTATTAAAAGCCACTATTTACCCAGGGCTCAATGACTTCTTTTCATATAAATCTTGAATATAAATCTTTACATAAGATGCATTCCTTGGGGTATATACCTCACTACCTCTACGCATATTCTGTCACCCATAATGTACAGCACTGCAATGATATCCGTTACACCTGGATTTATCTAGAGTACACCTGGATTTATCTCTATCCTACAACCTATAGGATATAACCTTGATGATATATACATGAACTAAGACACAAACTATTGAATTGCCTGTATATTAACAACTTTATACATTATGTAGTGCTGTCAGCGTTGTAGTGCTGTCAGAATTATATCATATCTTGTATGTATCAAAAAAAAGTGTATTTTAAAATATTAAACATTTTACCTGGGATTGTAAACCGGGCCACCCCATCAGTGGCACTGTCTTATATTACATTATATTGCAAGTATTATCTGCAACGAAATTGTTACACTTTGTTTTTCATTTTTTGTGATCATCAGTTAAAAATTATTTTTTTCTGTATAATTTATATTATATGTATCTAAAATTTTTCAATTCCCTTTTGTGTAATTTCAGGATTGTCATTGTACACTTTATCAACATTACCATATACACATGCAACTGCATACATTCTTCATTACATTTCCAACACCCATACCTTTATTTCAATCTTTTTACACACATACAGTTCATTCATCTTTTCCATACACCCTTAACCTCCCTAGCGGTTCATTTCTTTCTGGATTTATATGTCAAAAAGCGGTACATTTTTTTCATGAAAATTTTTTTTCATTGTAGGCCTGTAATTCTTAGACATAACTCACCAGAATATGTCCAAACAAGAATCTGAGTAAAATAAAGTTTGAAACACAAAATCATGTCATAATAATAATAATAATTAAATTGAATAATAAACTTTAAATAAAAAAAAACACAAAAATCTGAGGTTTTTATGATTTTTCTAATAAAACAACTAATAAACATCCTGGGTGTGATATATTTTGAAACAAGGGAAATGGTCAAAAGGTGGTCAGTAATCAAATGTATTGGCAGGTAGGCAGTGCACTGTAACAGTGTATCTCTCACTCCAACCATTAGAAAGATACTGGCTACTTTGTATTGGATTCAATACAGTTATTTGTATTGAATCCAAAACAAAAAAATTTGAATTTCCCGCTGACCACGCCCCCCGGCACATGCACAGACGTCTCCAATAAACTCCTCCAGTGACTCATCAAGACACAGACACAGAGACACTGCTGCAGGGGGAAGACAGGAAGAGAGGAGCCTGCATGAAGGTGCGATCACTGAAGCAGAATGGAGGAAGACGCCGGCAGATAAGGTAAGTCTCGGGGTTACCACTTTTAGTTTTTCTACCCTGAGTCACACTCGGGGTTACCGCTAGGGAGGTTAATATACACGGTCCCCCCTTCCCCTCTCCCCCCCCCCTTACGATGGATGGGAGCCACTGTCATGAGAGCCGTAGCTGAGCTTCACTGGGTATACTGCCTGTTCTGCCCACCCCTCGTTTGGGCATCAGATTTTGTTTGATGTCCAGGATCCATGCTACCATGGCTACTTTGCCCTGGTGTCGGTGAGTGAAGATGGGGTGGGAGGGATTACATCTTCAATACTACCCAGGGGAGTTGCTATCTTGTTTAGCCTGCTCCCTGAGCCTTCCACGCATATGTGACATTTCGCACAACACACGCAGCATCCCAGTAACTTAAAGGCGGAAGCTGTCGAAGTGGGGTCTGCTCATGCCCAACTCAGCATGTGCGCATGCAGACTTAAGAAAAAAAAAAAGGGATGGCATGCTGGCGGAATGGTCCTTTAACCATCCATTCACTAAGTACATTGAAACCCCCTTTTTGGGCTCTTTGTGATTACCTTAACAATTTTTAGTAGTACTTTATCCTACTTAAACTTTAACAGTTGTTTTAAAAACTCCACTTTCCTTCATTTTTTACCTTCTAGATATATGTATAGTGTCTTCAAAATAACGTTCAAATGAAAAATTTTGGAGAAAAAAAAATGTATCTTCCCCTCCCCCCCTTTTTAGCCTGTTGTTCAAAGAGGTGTACCTTAATAGGTACTTTAATAGGTGTACCTATTAAAGTACCTTTAATAAAATTCTCTACCTCATTATTACAGTTGACTTTCTTTCACTCCTTCATCCTAGACATTAACAATAAGGATGTAATTTTCTTTTAAATTCTTGGAAAATTATCCTTCCAATAAATCGATCATCCATCAAGATTATTTAATACCTTAACTAAGGAAACTAAGTACCCCTCACTATCGCTACAACACAAGTAAGTGTTATATAAGATATTAGTACCATTGACTATTTGCCTATAAGCTAAAAATTAGGTAACATCAATTTTAAATCCTATTAGATCACCACTATACTTGGAGTAAGCTCAGCTATCTTCAATTTTTAATGCTTTCACCAATACCAACCATCATATCTCCGTCATTTTGATTATGATCAGCGAATACTTACCTCATCAAGTCAACCTCCTTATAATCATTATATATTCGTACATAGAGTGATGTTTCAGGCTACTGATATACTCAACTATTTTTTTACACAGTTTCACCTAGCTTTGATGTTCTCATACATATAACCCACAACTATGTCATGAATATAAATATGTGCATGTTTGTATATCCAAAATGTAAAAATCTGTCTATGTCTATATTCTACCAATGCAGTATAAGTCTAGGGATCCCCTGAGGAAGCCTGTCATTGCTGCACAGATCAGCGTGCGCGACCGCATCACAAAAAAATAGATATTGTCTGCTATTTGGTCTAATCCATGTGTCCTGTACTAAATCAAATGCTGGATCCTAATCTGAGGTCTTATTCTGTCTAGAACATTAGGATCTTAAGTTAATTATGCATATAGACGCCATTAGAGACATTTTCTCGTTCAGCAGTTACTCTCTCACTCTCGGCTGTCTCCCTTTGCAGAAAACAGCAGTAGCCGCCCATCATGTTGGGGTTGCACTGGCCTTGATATCGTGTTGCCATAACAGAAATGTCCTGGTGGAACCTCTACCCTTGTTCATCATTCACATCACCCAAATTTTATGGAAAGAAGGGAATATATTAAATTTAATTTTAAGTGGCATTCGGCAGCCAAGTTGATGGTATGCTATTGTTTACGAGTTCAGCATGGTTTTCAGTTCGCTGGTTGCCCAGAAAGTTTTGTGCAACTAGCACAAATGAATCCCAAGAAGCAAGTTCAAGTGGGTTGAGTTTGCCTCTGAATGTGGCATCTTGCATCAAATTGCGGATTTGGGGACCAACAAAAATGCTCGTTTTCAGTTTAGCATCTGTTATAACTTTTCCAAACTTGCCCTTCAGATACTAACAATCTATACCTTTCTATACTATATAATCTAAACCTTTCTGTGGATCAATGAGTGATTTATGTTTTACTGGGCACCAGTGTGTTCAGGTCTGGGTGGCCATTCTTTTACTTTGTAATGGTTGCTGTCATCACTACTGTTCCACAGGCACAGAAAGCACATATATTTTGTATATCCTAATTGCAGGCCAAGAAGGGGTGCCACCACCTTCAGGTCACCACAAACATTCCACTTGTGTTCTGAATAGTTAATCAATTTCAAAATGACCTCCATGGATATGCATGCTTCTTTCATTCCCACGACATGAGCAAGAGGAACAGAAGGTTTTTCATTACCTTTATGCATCAATACAGCTTTCAAACTTGCTTTGCTCGGGTCTATGAACAATCTCCACTGCTCTGGTAAATATTCACAACCTAACTCCATCATCAGACCACTCAGGTCGGTACAGAAGCAAGTGTCATTTTCCAGCTTGTAATAACCTGCAAACTTTGTACGAAAGTGTAAAGTTGTCGTTCCTTTTTGTAGCAATTTCCACTCCTTTAATCTGGAGGCTAACAGTTCAGACTTCTTTTTTGGAAAAGACAGGTCCCTTACTAGATCATCTAAATCTGAATGGCTTATAAAATGTGGCTTACCCACTTTAAATTGTGGTTCATGACATTTATTAACATCAACATCATCCTCCTGTTCCTCATCTGACTTGTCACTGTCAGTAACATATGTAGGAGGAACTGGCACTGGATTCTCTGCATCATGTTGCACTGACCTTAGAGCAGACTCAGGATAGACGTTTTTTTGACTTAGCCTTCTTTGAAAACCCAGCACTTTTACTCCAACACTTTTAGTCCAACTGCTGAGTCTTTTGGCTCACGCCAAACCATATGCACAGCAAAAGGCATTTTATTCCTTTTCCCATTCAGCCATTGTGTTAGGCCAATGTAACACACCAGACAGCAGATGAGGTGTCCAGCTTTTATCCTGATCTCCAATTTCACATCCAAAGTAATACTTCTAAGCAAATCTCATCCTCTTGGTTAGGTTCTTGCGTTGATCACACGGGGTATTTTTGCCATAAATGTAGAAAAATTTTTCCAGTTTATCAACACACCTGCGCCTACTCATCTTTAGCTCAAAACAGACTCCCTATGACCTAGCTGTACTATCCACACTGTGGTTTCACACTAGGGACAAGCTCTTGGTCCATCTTGCTTTATAGACCTATTTCTGACGTCAGCTCACTGACTTGCCCAGACATGCCCAGCTGCTGCTGGAACATGTATGCTACCAGGGGATGCGATGGAGCTGAGGCGGCAGCAGGCTTAGTGGTATCTGCAACTGTTATATGGTTCCCATGTAAAAATTCATTACCCAATTACCAACCATTTGAAAAGCTATAGCACGCCAATAACCTAAAATCTATACGTGATAGGCAAATTCTGAGTTCAGATTTGGAATCAGCACACTATGTCATGTAAATCACATGTGGTATTCCCAGTAGTAAAATTGTTGTTGTGCAGTTAATTGGGCAAGTATGCTTCACAAATGTGCTGAATATGGCAAACAGTCACCCCCACCAATGCAAGTTTAGTTGCTTTAAACAGGGCTTTACACTAATCAATCTTCAGTCAGTGTAAACAAGGAAACATGGCACAATTTAATGACCCAAAAGGGCAAGGAGGGGATAACAATCGCACTGCTGCTCTGACTTTAAAGAGCACGTCTACATCGGCCACTAGAGAGATGACTATAGCATTGTAACATATATTTAAGTGCCCAATATTACTTTACTCTGGCAGGAATAAAGAAGTATACAGTAAGACTCCCTTGACCCTTAATGCCTAATTGTAGAGTTTAAATTTGAACCTTTTCATTCTCCTGGTATATCCTGTACTTGACTGAATATTTGGGTGCATGATAGCGATGATGCATAGAATTTGTTTTATTCAGTTATATAAAGCAGTTGCAACTAAATCAACACTTGTTTCAATATTCACAGATGTGGCCTTCCCAAACTGATATTTTTTTGTTTACTTGGAAAAAAATGGATGATAATTATACACATACATACATTTTTTTGGAGCCAATTTCCACCTATTTTGAGGTTCGGTTTTTGAATGCCCATAGACATAAGATAACTGTTCCCCAATTTTATTCCATCTGCTATTCTCTTTTTAGACCAAACAAGTGTGCTTTTCCTAAATATATTCCCTTTACTATTTTGCTGGAAGAAAATCACTGGCATCATCCAGTGTTAGATTGAAAATCTGCTCAGCGTGTTGACTTATTGGCTTTGCAAAGGTATCTGTTACCACTTGTCAGAACTTCAGGATGCTTTTCTGTTCTGCTACTTCAGTTACAACTTGGCTTGTCCTCTGGCACTCACTTCTTATTTCCTTCTCTTCATGGCTTGGATAGTGCTCTGGTATTTGCTCTGTTTAGTTGATCTAGGTCCTGTTTGGTCTGCCACCTGCCCTGACCCTCTGCTATTTCCTATTTTTTATTATAGTTAATATTGTTTTAACAAGAATACCTACAGTTACTTGATTCCCATCAAGAAATGTTTCAGTAAATGTCGGATTCACTGTGTTAGAAAAAGATCCCTAAGAGGCCAACAGTAGCTATAGCAGATTGTGTAACTGCAATGGGTACCAGAAAAGCAGGGGCATGGAACTATCTAGTTGCATAGAAATTTAGGCAAATAAATAAATAAATCTATATATACAGAAAATACATGCATTGAAAAACTTTGGAATGCTATAAAATATTTAGTAATATGTATCTCTGGAAAAATTGCCTTTGAGAAAAAAAGAAAAACCTTATTGATTTGCTACAGGTCCCCATATTCTGTCATTACATTCCTGAATAAAACATGATTTTTTTTTATGCATGCAACATATTTGGGCTTGTGATGATCAGCTATTGCATGTTTAATGGTGTCAGTTGACTAAAAATTAAGTGTAAAAAAGTTAAAGTGGATGCTGTGGGCCTAGATCATCTATAAGCATTTCTTAAAACCCACAACCTCATTCACCCAGTTAAGGTTTAGCTGCAATTTTTGCAAATTAGTATATTCCACTGTATTATATTACACTATAAGTTTAGAAGTTACACTTTAGCTTTCACAGCCCTTGCCAATACAATCATTTAAACAAACTACAACATGTGTTTATTTATTATAGGAAATCACAAGTATCCTTTCATATAATGAAATGCCTAACGTGTTAATATGTATATTATGATTTATTATGGTAATTCCAGCTTCAATTTTAGTCATTCAATCTCATTTATTAAAGCTCTCCGAGGCTGGAGAGAATACACTTTCATCAGTGAAGCTGGGTGATCCAGCATACCTGGAATTAATCAGGTGCAGGATGCAAAACATTTGCTAGCAAATGACTTTGAAGAAATCCATTACATGTTTGCTGGATCACCCATGTTCACTGACCAAAAGTGTATACTCTCCAGCCTTGTGAGAGCTTTATTACATCAGGCCAATTAAGTGCTACTGAGAAAGGTCTCTTCTTAAAAGTTTCAAGAATGCCAGACTTTTTATTTTGCACACTGGAAGAAAAAACTGCTTGTTTGCATAACTGGCATTCTTTAAATTCTCAAGCTTCTACAGGGATGTAGCAGTTCATATACACCCTGCTGTGTACACTGCTGCTGATATTTAAACTGGGATGCCATATGTAAGCAATCGGGCACAGTTAGATCTGCCTCTGGCCATTGGAAAATGTTCAGAAAACATCAGCATAGGACCATTACTGTACATGGAAGCTCTGATATTTAACAGTTCATGTAGTCCTTCCTATACGGTGGAATCTCTGCACCTGTACATATACAGGACAACATTGTAGTGAACTTTGTAAGCCAATCCTCACAATGGGGAGAGGAGGTTTGAAGTTGTAGTTTTTCAAGGGTAGCTGGAAACAATGTACCTTTAAGTGGGCCACTACCTTTAAGTGGCCTTTATGTTACGTTAAGTGTACCTTTAAGTTATCAGCTGACAAGATTTTGGCAGAATTAAAGTATTTTATACAATTGGATCATACAGATATAACCAACTATTTACACTTCTAGGGTTGGAAAATCAGTAATGTTTTAGCAACTTCTTTTGCTACTACAATCAGTTTGTATTGTTGAGAGATATGCCAAATAACTGAATCCAGTGGGGCAAGCTACTGGATCCTATTTGGGCTGAATTGCGGAAGGCCTGGGTCCTGCTGCCAGATAATAAAATTAAGCTGCTTAATTCAGTAATAAATACTAGTAACTTTAGCTATTTTTTTTTACTTTAAATTGTATTTTTTTACTTTAAATGGTATTGTCGTACAGTTATAGTCTATTAATGCTGTACCATTATTACTTTTACTTGATTTTCACCAGTTGCTAATATAACACATCATTATGTAACCTAGTCAATACAATTGCGTGGAAGGTGGCATGTACGCCTCTACATTATTGTCACACTAGGGAGATAGAACCCACTAGGGGGCAGCCAAGCTATGGCTAAGGGTTGCATTGTATAGGTTATGGGTAGTGTTGATGTTCGAATTCGGGTTGTCCCTATATTCGACCCGAATATGGCTGTTCGAATTTGGGTAGACGCGAACTGAATTTTGCTGCATTCGACAGCAAAAATTCGGTAAGGAAAAAAAAAAAAAAATTTTTTTTTTTTTTTTTTTAATTAATTATTTCGATTCTTTTTATTTTAAACTTGTTTTTTTTTTATTTTTTACAGGTTATCCGATAATGACATTATGAATCATAATGTCATTGTGGGATTCCTGGACCGTGGGAACTGTGCGGTCACAGCCAATTGAAAGCAGGTGCCTTCAATTAGCTGTAACCGCACACAATAGGAGGGCAATAGAGGATGAATGGAGATACTATCTCCATTCATACCTCTACTGCTCTGTGATTTACTGAGAAATAGGAAACCCTGATGACAGCTCAAGCATCATCAGGGTTTCCCTTTCCTCAGCCAATCACAGAGCAGTAGAGGTATAAATGGAGATAGTATCTCCATTCAACCTCAATTGCCCTCGTATTGCCTCCAGGATCAGTGGAGCAGAGCTGTCAGCATAGTAAAGCTCCGCTGATTGCTCTGCTCCCTGAGTTGCTGAGGAAAGGGAAATCCTGATGATGCCTTGCTGTCATCAGGGTTTCCCTTTCCTCAGGGAGCAGAGCAATCAGCGGAGCTTTACTATGCTGACAGCTCTGCAAAAAATCAAAAATTGATTTGACAGGTGCTCTTTAATCTTCATGTGAAGTACAGGGGTATGTAATAGTGTTATGTATCTTGTTATAATGTATCTTTTTATGTATCCTTTTACAATGTATCTTTTTACAATGTATCTTTTCATGTATCCTTTTACAATGTATCTTTTTTCATCTGTTTGGAGGCTGTAGAAGCTCTACTCAGTGCTGAAACAAACCCGAATTTTTCTCCCATTGACTTTAATGGTGTTCGAATTCGATGTTCGACCACCCGAATTTTTTTGCTATATTCGGCCGAATAGCTGCCGAATCGAATAGTGAGCTATTCGACCAACACTAGTTATGGGTAGTGTTAAAGGGTCCTGGTGCAGATTCTAAGAATCAGCCTGCTTTTCATCAGAGTCTCCAAAGTTAAGAATGTTATGCTGCAGACTGAAACAAGATTGTGACCCTCTAGGATTCTGGTGCAGACAGCTGAAGAATGAAATGCTAAATCAGTAAGCAGTCTCAGACATTGGGTCATATGAGACAAAGCAGTCACAGGGACACAAACAGGGAGTCAGTAGGAATCGGGGCACTGAAAGCACTAGTAGCTTAAAAGCTCAGGGAATTTGGCTCTACTGTAACAACACATTGATCTAACCTTTAACAATGCTAATATGCTTTAAATTATTTAGCCAATCATGGGACCCATCTGGAGCTACCCACAGGCAGGAATGAAAGGTAAGTGTTACAACAATGTTTCTCTGCATCCTGCTGATTGATAAGCTTTTCTTTATATTATAAATACATATTGTGATTTAAAGGGTTTAGTGGTTTAAAATGTCCATACTTTGAATTGCACAATTATGTTTATTGCAAAAGATTGGCTTCATGGGGATATAAAAAAATAATGTCAATATAGAATATGGTTATCTAATCATAAACAAAAATGTGCAAGTTAGATTCTGAGGAAGGCCTTGAACCTCCTAATATGGAAGGCTCCAGAAAGTACTCAATTTCTCCTTAGCTAAGGAGCAGTGAACTCTGCCCCTTAGGGACAAGCAAAGAGTGATCCACCAAGAACTTGATGGGGGCTCCACTGAGGGCAGACATCCATGGGAAAAGGCAGGCAGACCAAGATTACCCAGATATTCCAGGGGCCAGGAGTAGAAAATATGGAACTTACCCTCAGTTTGCAAATGAAGAACATGGAAAACTATGAAACTTTATACATTGGACTTTATACAGTATGGAAGAGGGTGCATTTGTGCTTTAACCTCCCTAGAGGTAACCCCGAGTGTGACTCGGGGTAGAAAAAAGTTGCTAAAAGTGGTAACCTATGGGAAGGTTAGTAAATACAGCCTTACCTGATCCTTCTTCTTCCTGCTTCTGCATCCGATGAGTCACCAGGGAGTTACTGGTGACGTCAGTGCGTGTGTACATTACCGGCCGGGGGCGGGAAATTCAAAATCCATTTGTATTGCATTCAATACAAAATAACAGTATTGAATGCAATACATTGGATTTTTATGTGTAAAAGCAGTACATTGTTTTCAAGAACATTTATTTTACAGTATATATAATAGTATAATATATATATATATAATTTATAGAGTATAATGTGTTATTTTTTTTAAATTTAAAAAAAATTTACATTTTTTTTTAAATATATAGATTTTTTTAATTTATTCAATTTATTGTTTTTTTTCTGATGATTTTCTGTTTCAAACTTTATTATACTCGTACCATTATATTATACTGTAAAATAAATTTTTATGAAAAACAATGTACCGCTTTTAGACATAAAAAAACGGAAAGAAATGAACCGCTAGAGAGTTTATACCAGTGATTCTGGATACACAGTTAGACATGGCAGTTAATAGAAAAGATTTGAATGGTCTCACCCATTGCTTTGAAATGAGATATTATTATACTAAAATATATAAACTCCCATCAGAGAGGCTTACCTTTTTGTTTTTAGTTGTTAAGTCCACTGGGGTCACTCTTTCACTGCTTCCTATCTGTTAACCTTGCTCTGGAGAAACTCCTTCTTAAATAGCTGATTAATAGGTATACCTGTGTGCTTTGTTAACTGTTTTCAGGTGATCACCTGAAAGCACATAGAATAACAGTGCTTTAAGTAGACATCCAGATTCATCTGGTGTCTGATTACTGATTAACTGATACCCCAGCCACAGGATAAATACATTTTTCCTGTTGGGGACACCATCTCACTCAAGGCTTACATCTCAGTTTACTGGGAAATCCATGATTCCAGCACCTATGCGGTTGCATAAATAGAGATTTGGCTCATCTCAATGTAACCTGTCTAGTTATACATATTTATTTGGTCCCCAGCCTTACTTTTTAAAAGCCATTGTTTTTATTGACAAATAGTACCACATTGAAAATGTAAAAAGGTTGTGATTGCAGGGGGCTACCTTTTATTCTTGCCCTTTATTATTATTTCAGTAATTTTTCACTCTATCAGGAAATAAAAAAAAAGGTCTAAAGTGAAATTTAAGAAAAGCATGCCCTTAAACTTGTTTAAGTCAAGAAAATTGCATTCTAGGTTGACCTACATGGCAAAATTGAGTATATTTTCTGAATTTATATTCTGATTCCATGAGGCAATCGGATGTTCCCTGGATCAACAGTCTCTGTTATCTTTACCCAGTTATATTCTGTGCTTCTGGAAAAGCATCCAGCTTTTTCTTCAATCTATAGTAGTTGCTGAAACAACTTCCTGAGGGATTGTAACCGAAGGATTGGAGTATATATCTGGTGGAGGTCTATATGTATAGGTCGTAAGCTTGGCCTGTTTGCCAACCCTGAGGATAATAAATGGGAAAACAGAAAAAGGAGAAGGGTTTTTGTGGCAGAAAATGGATTGTATTAGTGATTACTTCTCTTAATACATATCACAATGTGCAATACAATATTCGGCTTTACAATGACTGGAGATAAAAATCCAGATCATTGCTGTATAGGCCCTTAAGGGGCACTAGACAGTGAACTTCTTACAGGAATACATAACATATGAACAGTGGTGTTGCAAATGTAAGTCAATTACCCGACGCGTTTTGCCAATCTTAGGCTTCCCCAGGGGTGATGTTACGTCTAGTGGGAATAAACACAGTATTTTGAAGTATCTAGGTTCACAGTAAATGCATAATGTCAGTATACAGGCAATTGGTACAAAAAACAAACATTCCTGGAATTGGTGTATATATATATATATATATATATATATACCTGTATTATATGTATATGTTATATATATATATATATATATATATAACATATACATATAATACAGTTATCTGGTGGTACACAGAATATAGTAGCCATACATATGGAACAATATGGTCAAGTATATTGAGTACAGTTACTGGCAAAAAATAACAATATGAAAAAAGGGAGGAGATGACCCTGCATCTCAATATGTTTACTTTCCATTCTGCCTACATATTTGCTGAGTATAGATAACCCCGCAACCTATATTATGTTTAGGTATCCAACAATACTTTTTACCTACAGTTTACCTTTCCTTACATTTGACTACTACAGTTTTCCCCCTCTTTAATTATACTTTGTACATTGCCCCCTACCATTTTGCAGATTATAATTAGTATACATACTTTCCTCAATATAGGTTACTCCTTTTGGTACTTACCCTAGGGGACTTATCCTCTCCCTCGGAGGGGCGACATCTACAAATTGTCCAGGCCTTTTTTCTCCAAAGTGTGTCTATACACACATACGCTTTATCTTCAAGGAATATGTAAGTTTTTCCTCCCTTTTTTCATATTGTTATTAGGGATAAGCGAGTGAGATTTGTAAGTTCGATCTTGCGGCGAATCGGGCCTTTCTCGCTTACTGAACATTTAAGGTTGTGGTTGTGTTCTCGCTGAACAAACGAGGGGAAATGCAGGGGGCGGCTGAGAGCAAATTATTTGCTCCCATGATGCACAGCAGGGCACAGCAGCCCAAAAAGCAGAGATCCCAGAACAGTCAGAAATACAGGGAAGGAGGGAGGGGTTAGTCACTCCATCTTGTGTTCTGTGTGAGGGAAAGAAGCAGGGAGAGAAGTGTATTGTGACAGGGACAGGATATCTTGAAATATACAGATTGTACAGTTTTTCTTGCACCCTCTTGCTAGTTATCAGAAAAGGGAGAAACATTTCTGTCCTACATTCCAAAAAATATTTTAGTGTGAGACTACAGATTGTGCAGTTTTTCTTGCTACCTCTTACAATCTATCAAAAAAGCAATCAAAAAATTTCTGTATTTCCCTAAAACAAATAAGGATATTTTTTTCGGATCCCACTTGCTCACTTGCTATCAAAAAAGCCAGAAAAATTTCTGTATTTCTCTCAAAAAAATACAGCTATTTTATTCTGATCCCACTTTCTATCAAAAAAGCCAGAAAAAATTCTGTATGTCTCTCAAAAAAATACAGATGTTTTATTCTGATAACACTTGCTATCTATCAAAAAAAAAACAGAAAAAAATCTGGATTTCTCTGAAAAATACAGATATTTTATTCTGATTCCACTTGCTATCAAAAAGGCCAGAAAATTTTCTGTATTTCTCTCAAAATATACAGATATTTTATTCTGATAGCACTTGCTATCTATCAAAACGGCCACAAAAATTTCTCTCAAAAAAATACAGATATATATTTCTGATAGCACTTGCTATCTATCAAAAAAGCCAAAAAAATGTATGTATTTCTCTCAAAAAATAGATATTTTATTCTGATCCCACTTACTATCAAAAAAGCCAGAAAAATTTTTGTATTTCTCTCACAAAAATACAGATATGTTATTTTGATCCCACTTGCTATCTATTAAAGAAGCCAGAAAAATGTATTTCTCTCAAAAAATAAAGATATTTTATTCTGATAGCACTTGCTATCAAAATAGCCAGAAACATTTCCGTATTTCTCTCAAAAAATACAGATATTTTATTCTAATCCCACTTTCTATCAAAAAGGCCAGAAACATTTCTGTATTTCTCTCAAAAAAATACAGATATTTTATTCCAATCCCACTTGCTTTATATCAAAAAAGCCAGAAAAATTTCTGTATTTCAATCAAAAAAATACTGATATTTTATTCTGCTACCACATGCTATCAAAAAAGCCAGAAAAATTGTTGTATTTCTCAAAAAAATACAGATATTTTATTCTGATAACACTTGCTATCAAAAAGGCCAGAAAATTTTCTGTATTGCTCTCAAAAAAATACAGATATTTTATTATGATCCCACTTGCTATCAAAAAAAATAGTAAAAATTTCTGTATTTCTCTCAAAAAAATACAGATATTTTATTCTGAACCCACTTGCTGTATATCAAAAAAGCCAGAAAAATGTATGTATTTCTCTAAAAAAAATAAAGATATTTTATATCTTCCCCCACCCACTAGATTGTAAGCTCTTGGGAGCAGGGTCCTCTCCTCCTGTGTCACTGTCTGTATTAGTCTGTCATTTGCAATCCCTATTTAACGTACAGCGCTGCGTAATATGTTGGCGCTATATAAATCCTGTTTGATAATAATAATAATAATCTGGCAGGGGGCATACTCCCCGGGAGTCTGCCACTGTAGGACAACAGCAGCAGCAAACTGTTGGAGGCAGCAGCACAAACTGTCAAACAGGTCTGAGATGTGTGCGGAGCACCAGTATGCTGGTAGATTTATTGAAAGGGCGGACTACAATCATACAGCCACGTCATGTGGAGAGTATTGTGGACTGGGTCTCAGGGCCTCAAGTGCAGCAGGCTCTTCTTCTGCAGCAGGCTCTTCTTCTTATATGCCTAGCCTGAATGGAACAGAGACAACCACTGCTTACAGTCTGCAAAAATAAGTGCAATAAAACTTAGACCATAGGATGGCATTAGATCAATACCCTAAACATAAAGCATAGCTATAACACAAATGCACAGAAATTTTACTGCTGGAGGCAGCACAACTACGGCCCCTGCACCGTCCATGTGAGGTGAAGCCTCAGCCTCTTCATCAATATTCATCAATAGTTGGAACCTCCACAATCTTAACCTCTTCATATTCATTAATAGTTGGAGCCTCTACAGTCTTAACCTTTTCATATTCACCTGCAGCCCTGTTATGGGGGGTCATGTAAATGACTCTCACATACCAGGCTATGGCGCTAACCTGTAGATAACAGAGGGCCTTCGCTATGTGGAAGAGTGAGGATACTAATAAAGTTGGCAGTGCCTCTACCCAGGACAGGGTCTCTGTTAGCAGAGGGGCTCCCTTCCTGGGACATTACCAGAAATATTAACAGTAAAAACACACCACCTGAGAAACCCCAACACACAGCATACAACATTAACTATTGCAGCTAAATGAACACACAGGTTGGAGTATTTGTAAGCTTTATATCCCAAAACAGTAATACCAATATTTGCAATCAATAAACATCAATGAGTACACATATCAAGCACATAGCAGAATCCTGAGGAGAATTGTGCACAGATATACCGGGCTAAATATACAGTCTATAACCACAAATACCTCCAGTTATGATCGGTATCAGGATGAGTTGCAGAGGCCTCTGGAATTGATTGTAGCAAAGTTGTCCTGATGAGATGATCCTGAAGACAGCAAGAACTGGCAATTGGGCTGTGTATGCTGTGATCCTGGATTACAGGGATGCAGGCAAAGTCTCTGGAGTGCAGGAACATCCTATCTGCAATACTAGTTAGACCCTAGCAATCACACTTATCTGCCAATGCAACCGGAGCTCTGCTACCTATGGGCCATCAGATGCCTAACCTATGCTAGATGTAGCTGATATACTGACAGTAGGGATTTCCCAAAGTGAACTCTGATAACAGATATCACATATACCCCATTAATATAGGGGGAAATAATCTGATACTGCACTACACACAGACACAGCAGTCAGTGTGTTCTGGAAGGAATGCAGGTACCTACCCTGGCTGAGCACATGTTCTCTGCCATCTTTGCCCCTGTACTTCCTGCATTTTCCTATATCCTGGTGGCCTTTCTAAGGCCACTATCAGGGGCAGGAAACACTTCAACTTTATTTGCATTTTACAAAGTTACAGCTAGCAGATAGAAAAAGGCAGTCCCCTACACACCAATGTCTCCAATAGCTACAGCTTCTACACTGTCCACAAAGGTGATGGGCCCAACCTCTTTCCCTTTTGTCCCTACATTCACAACAGCAACAATAAGGGGTAGGGGGCAGAAAAGTCAGACAGAGTGGGCTTCAAAAGAGGTGAAAATGAGGGAGGGCAGGGTAAGGAGAACTCTGTATGTGCAGTTAGGTGAGAGAATGAGACCCACACACCCCCTACTCTATTGCCAGATCTGGGGGTATGTGTGAAATGCAGGCTTCATTAGGACAGAGCAGCAGCACATGCAGAGTCTGAGTGATTTAGAAAGGAGAAGATTGTGGATAGAGCTTAATTTATTGCCCACCGCCTCCATCTCCTGCTGCTGTTGGTGCTGCCGCCTGCCCAGTACTCCATTCACAAAAATTGTACTACACACTTCTGGGTGACATTGATGATGCACTACACCCAGCTCTAGATGCCAGCTACCAATGCCGTCCATGCTCCGTCCCATGGCCCACCGCCTCCTCCTCCTGTTGTTACTGCTACCGCCTGCAGAGTACCCAGCTCTGGATGCCAGTTACCAATGCCGTCCATGCTCCGTCTCAGGGCCCACCACCTCCTCCTCTTGCTGTTACTGCTGCCGCCTGCACAGTACCCAGCTCTGGATGCCAGTTACCAATGCCGTCAATGCTTCGTCTCAGAAGATGCCAGTTACCAATGTGGTCCCCACTCTGTTTTAGGGCCCACCGCCTCCTCCTCCTGCTGGTTCTGCTGCCGCCTTCCCGGTACTCCATTCACAAAAATTGTATTACACTCTTCTGGGTGACATTGATGATGCACTACACCCAGCTCTAGATGCCAGTTACCAATGCCGTCCATTCTCCGTCTCAGGGCCCACCGCCTCCTCCTCCTGCAGCTGCCGCCTGTCAGTACTCCATTTACAAAAATTATTTTAAACACTTCTAGGTGGCATTGACGATGCACTACACCCAGCTCGAGATGCAAGTTACCAATGCGGTCCGCACTCCATCCCAGGACCCACCGGCCCCTCCTCCTGCTGTTGCTATTGCCGCCTGTCAGTACTCCATTCACTAAAGTTGTACACTTCTGGGTGGCACTGACGATGCACTACACCCAGCTCTCCATGACTTACCAATGCGGTCCCCAGTGGCCACACATTGCTATTGCTCCCGCTGACCCACGCTCCGTCTCTGATCCTCCATCCTTGCCTAATGTCACCGCACTACTTGTTCACAACTTTATGGGTGTCATTCCTAACACATGTCATCCAGGTCATGGTGCCAGCTAGCAATTATTAGTATTAATAAACAGGATTTATATAGTGTTAAGATATTATGTAGCTTTGTAAATTCAAAAGCGGTGCATACATTAAATAGCAGTTCGTTGTCCTGCTGTTGTGACAGCAGAGACTGTTGCTAGTGGGTTGAGTTTACCCTTTCTCAATGTCCTAATGTTTATGCTGCCTTCTGGACACTGTCAATCACGCAAAAATCCTATTTGCCTCCTATTTTCTGGAAAACCACAAGGTCTTTTGGAACTTTTGTATTTTTTCCTTTTTGCCACTGTTCTCCTACACTTATCTAGCACTCAATATATTTTACCATATTGTTCTATATGTATGGCTACTATATTCTATGTACCACCACATAACTGTATATACATACACCAATTCAATGAATATTTGTTTTCTGTACCAACTGCCTGTATAGTGACATTATGCATTTACTGTGAACCTAGATACTTCAACGTACTGTGTTTATGTCCCGTTAAACGTAACGTCACCCCTGAGGAAGCCTAAATTGGCGAAAACCATCTGGTAATTGACTTACGCTTAGGACACCACTGTTCATATGTTATATATTCCTGTTAGAAGTTCACTGTCTAGTGCCCTTGAAGGGCCTATACAGCAATGATCTGGATTTGTATCTCCAGTCATTGTAAGCCGAATATTGCATTGCACATTAATTGTGATATGTATTATAAGAAGTAATCACTAATACAATCAATTTTTTGCCACAAAAACCCTTCTCCTTGTTCTGTTTTCCTTTCCTGACAGAGCTGATTCCACATTTTCACAGACCTTACAGTGACCCCCCTGGCTCTTTTACCGAGTGTGACTCGGGGGGTATTTTACTTGCAAAAAGCGATAATCCCGAGTCACACTCGAGGTTGCTAAAAACAATAAAAATCCCCACTTATCTTGTTCCCTTGGCCTCCTCTGGCGTCCTGCTCGTTCATCCAGGTCCTTGGGCAGCATCCTCCTTCTCCGATCTTCTACCGACGACTGCAGAGACGTTCTCCAGGGTTTTCGGTGCATGCGTCACTTCGTTTGTGCGGGAGGCGTGGCAGGAAATTTAAATAATTTTGTATTGGATTCAAAACAAAATAATTCTATTGAGTCCAATACAAACATATCTTATATTATATATATATATAAAA
This sequence comes from Pyxicephalus adspersus, assembly GCF_032062135.1. Classification (NCBI taxonomy): domain Eukaryota; kingdom Metazoa; phylum Chordata; class Amphibia; order Anura; family Pyxicephalidae; genus Pyxicephalus; species Pyxicephalus adspersus. The sequence continues at coordinate 61,119,380 of NC_092860.1, forward strand.
TTATATATAAATAATATATGCTACTGTACGGGTATATTACAGGTTTCACTATTTTTATGCATCCTTTTTTAACAGATTTTTGTGTTTTTATTACATTTATTAAGTTTATTAAATATTGGGCATATTTCAGTGAATTATGCCTAAGAATTATAGGCCTACAATGTAAAATAAATTTCAATGCAAAAAAATATAATGCTTTTTGCATAGAAAAACTGACATAATTAGAACGCTAGGGGGGTTAAATATCATTTGCCACTTGGCTGCCCAATCAAACAGTACATCCAGGTCTGTAGATTATAGACATCCTGTATTGACTTAATTCCATTACATAGTTTGGTGTCATCTGCAAGCACAGAAATTATACTTTTATTCCCAAACTCTATATCATTTAAAAAAATGTTAAACAGTAAAGATCCCAACACTGAACCCTTGGGTATGCCTTAATGGGACTGTTCTCTTCACTGCTATTCATTATAACAGCTTTACGGTCATAATGTATGAGTCTTGCATACTAAAAGTGACCTAAATAAAGCCTTTTTAGGCTTAAAAACTTTTTAGGTAAGGCTACGTTTTCTTTGCCGCTTTTTATATTAGCATAAAAAAAAACCTATTTGTAAAATTGACACATCCAGCTTTTAGAATATTTATGACTGGACTAATAATGATTCATACTGCAAAGCTGTGTGAGGGGACTGGGAGATTAAGCTGACATGATAAGTAGCTGGCATGAAGATTGCAGTAGAGTTCTGATTTTGATGTGAACACCCTTCTGCCCCTTCCCCTCCTCCTGAACATTCCATTCCTCTGACATAAGCCAGTACATACATCATCTGTGCCTGTTCTTTTGTTCTTCCAGTCCACATAGAAGAGACTTTGAAAACCATGTACCATGTACTTTTTTTTTTAAGCTGCACTATAAAGATTATAGAGGACATACCTGAGTAGTTCAGAAAAGCAACAAATATAGGGAGTGGGACAGCAGATTAGCTGATTGTCCCGCCCAGTCTAGCCTTTTCTCTAACTTAAGACTTACTTCAAACATTGCAAAATATAAAGTTGTAGGCATACCTACGTTATAGTTTCTTGTGCTTTCTAAAGGGTCTAGCTCTGTGGATCTGATGTATACATCTATATGTATCTATATGTATGCATGATGATTTACAGAGCCTGAACAACCCATTTATTTATTTCCAACCTAAACTCAACTACTCAGCGCACAAGTGTTTTTTTCTAAAGTTTATACCTATCCTTGCACTAATGAGGGTGATACAAACACGCTATAGACGGAACACTTTGGCATGAAACAGGCTTAATTGGCCAGATGTGGCCATCTCATGTCTAATTGTACCTTAAGAGTAGTGATGTGTGTGCCCTGACATTGAGACTGTAGGATAGTCTTGTTATATTGTTTGATAGCAAGTGGTGTGTAATATACTTGCCTATCAGCTTTATATGTATTTTTATGCTTTGTTCACTAAAATAAAGAGATATGCAATCATACAGATGTCTGCTCAAATTTGTCAAGCATTACCAAGTTCAAAGTTCAACAAAAATGGTTCAGTACTTACCTAGTACGTAACTTACCTAGTAAGTAGTAGTCTCCTGCTGTTCAGTCAATTGTCCCTGTTGTGGAAAAACATCCTTTTAAGGAATGTTCTGAATTTTCTGAAGTTCAAGAAGTGTTGAATTCCTGGTCCCCGCCATGCACTATTGTTTTGATCGTCTGCTTTTATTACTTTCAAAATTACTGGCCCAGAAGGATTACACAGCTCAGGTGTTCAGATAACTGTTACACAACTTGTCATACAGTTATCTGCATGGCTGTTTTAAGTGTTACAAACTACTGACACCAAAAGATCTGGTTTACATCCAGAAAATTAACAATATTTAGAAGGAGTTCAGTAATGCTTTAATCATCTTCCAGCGCTAGGTTGACTTTAAACAAACTAAAAATGCATTTTCCTTATATTTTTCCAATTTCTCTGGTATTGCAAGAATGTATTCAAGGTATTTTTAAAACGAACAAATCAAGGCCCTGCACATGCCTATAAAATGCTGTGTAAATAATTTTGATATGCAAAGCAGTTTAAACATGATACAGTTACAATGAACAATGAAAAAAAACTTTTGGTATTGTCTTAAAGGTTTAAATTACCCTGGGACCAAAATGGGTCAAAAAACATTTATTTTAATAGTGAAGTCATTTTTAAAATTTAGATAGGCACCAACTGTTTTATCCTAAGTTCCCAGGAGCTGAGCATCGTTCTTAACTACTTATGGGAATAGTGCTTTACATATATACGAAGGGGTGCTGAGAAGTCCTGGCTTTGCCCCCTTCCAGATGAAATACAAAAAAGGGGTGTGGAGGCATATGACAGCCTAATATCTTAGTATGTAACTATGCAAATATCAGGTCTTTGCGATTCTTAAAACTGTTTTTTCTTTTAGTGAGAAGCTGTGATGGCAGAAGCACAAGCAAGTTTCACGTTGTTTGAATTATGGGCCGTCATGATGTTTTTGTTTCTCCAGAGAAAGTCAGCAAAGGACTTTCACCCTGAGATGTCATAAACACTGGGGGAGAAGTGTCCTTCCTACAGCACTGTCAAAACCTGGATATCTTGTTTCAAGACTGGGCATTTCACCGTTGAAGATGAGCCCCGCAGTGGGCGCCCACAACCTCAACTGAACCGGCAACCTGCGATGCTGTTCATGAGCTAATTATTGAGGACTGGCAAATATCTGCAAAAAAGATAGCCCAGATACTTGACATCTCATGGGAGCTAATCACCCAGGTAAGCCAATCACCCAGGTAAGCTTAAACACCATTCAATACTGTAGCTTACAATGCAGCTGCCCACACATCCAACGTTGTGGCTGCCAAACTGAACACCCTGGGTTTACAATTGGTCCACCATCCCCCCTACTCACCTGACCTGGCCTCTTCCGACTATTATCTGTTCCCGAATTTGAAGATTGCTAACAAAGTGTTCACAATAAACACTAGTGCTTGTACAGTAATAAATTATGCCTTTTGTCAGCAGCCATTGATGTCGTTTTCTTGAAAGAGAAAATTCACTCGGAGGTAGAGGTTATTTAGCAGAAGAAAGATGCAAAAAAAGCAAAACACTTTTTTTGCCTACAATGCATGGCACATGCACCAGTGTATCATAGAATGATACTGTGAATAGACCCAGAAACGTGGAGCATCAGCCCTCACTACTGATAATGTTCAGGCACTCTCCCAAGTACAACTTCACAAGTTGTATGGACACCAATTGGTCACTTTGGTGATGTTAGGACTAGTACAGGGCTTACTAGAGACATTTTCCTTTCATACCTTAAAATGTCAGAGGGTGAGAAAAACAACAGTTACTACCAAAAAGGCTGCTTACATACAAAAGTGTAGAGAATTGCTATAAGCAAAGGCATCATCTGAAAGTGCTAATATCAATTGTATGTAAGGAGCCTAAAATTTAATACTATATGACAAAATCTCTTTAAATGTAGAATTTTATGATGCATTTTTATGAACAGGCATATGCAACTGGTGTTTTTATCACTCCATCTTTGCAGCTCTCATCCTTAGCACTCCACTTCCTTCCATTAACTTCCATTAACAGCTCAGTGTTTAAGGCGCTGTTTTTTGACCCCCTTCTCTGGGATAAATTGTTGAAAGTTACTACAAGAATAATTAACAAAATGGTATAATTGTTTGGGATATTTGTTGGTCAGAATGGCTCTTAAAAGGTATTCAACTTGATTCAGCCCACTGCTTCTTTGTATTTGATATGCCTTGTTTAAAAAGGTTTTTGTGTAAGGAAGGTTTAAACCTCATCAATTTATTTTTTTGCTGTCTTTGTACCATTTGGGAAAAGGTTAAATTGTGTCCTAGAGACACAGGAAGTTACAGGAGATCTACAAAAATAAAGGAAATCCTCCTGTGTCTACAGCACAAGGTTCCCCATTAAAAAATGCCCCCCCCCCTGCACCATTTGTGTGTTGGGAAAAAGACAAAAATAAAAACCTGACAGTTGGTCTATCGTCTGTGTCCAAAACTTTACAGGTACATTTTATAGATGCATTACATGTCTTTATAGCATATACCACACACTGAACAGCTTTTTTAACTCTTTTTTAAACTCTGGTAATGGTTTGACCCACATCTTTTACTCATTATTGTTGGGAGATTGTACTTTCTAATAGTCTCATCTATTTAAGTGTGTAGTAGAGTAGAGCTGAGGGGGTTAAAACATTAAGGTAACATATGAGCAAAACCAGTTCCAATGGTAACTTTTACTCCATAAAAAAATAACATTTTCAGTTGTCGTTATTACTGGCAAAAAATAATATTTGTAACCTCGCCCCAAATACAAACCCTGAATATGGTATGTAAACAGCATTGGTGGTAGGTTCCCTATTTAATGTACAGCGCTGCGTAATATGTTGGCGCTATATAAATCCAGTTTATTAATAATAATAATAATAATATTAATAATACCCTACTTAAAAGAAATGCAGTGGTCATTTAAAAACTAGGTTGCAGTGGATATCATGTCTTCTATAATATAGTTTGCATTACTATTGCATATCATGACCTGCACTTTGTGGCCTGTTTATAAAATTTAAGTGGAACTAGATTTTTGTTGATGTGGGTGAGTGGGCATTTGCCATAATTGCTAATTAAGGCACACATTTACACACTACTATGCAATTAACTTTACCTCCTGGTGATTGTACAGTTTAAACAACTGTATTGAGGACCTTCTTTACCAAACTAACAGTTTTCTTTTTTTCAAGCTCCCACTTCCCCAAACCAATTATTTAAATAGACATCTTTAAGCAAGCCGTTAACCCCCCCCCCCCCCCCAAAAAAAATACCCTTCCCCAAGCTAAAATGCTTCTGGCTGGACTGGTAGGGCAAGTCTTCTGTTCGGTACAATGCCTGCATGTTTGTTGAAATGTTTATTTAAAATCTCCATTGGAAACTCCCACTGTTTGTGATCAACTATTTACATCTCTTACTTTAGTGCCTTAAGCTATGTACACATGTCAGATAATTATCACATAAGACCAACAGTCGGTCATGCTCTTCTCAGGCAAGAATCTTTCATGTGTACAGCGGTTGACCGACGACGTCCTACATGGATTCATCAGGACAGACCCATGAATGAAGATCAGGAACAATTGCTACACAGGTCAAGGAACAAGAGCACAGGCGGGTGTCTCTCCATATTCCAACCCTCTCCAAAAAGCAGAACAGGTGCTGAATGCACTGAGCTCATTCGTTTTTCACTTTAAATGATAATGAAAGATCGTTTCCAGCAACCAACATTTTTTGTGGGTAACTAAGTAATAAGTCCTTTTTTAAAATTCACACATTGATAAAAGTATAGAGCTGTACAATACTCCATCTCTACCACAAAAGTAAAAATACATGAAATATAGTAAATATTCAAGTATCAAAATGTACATAATATGCAGCACAACTGGTAGATGAAACTGTAAGGAAATAGATAAAAATAGGAAGCAAGTGACACAAAGCTAACTGGATAAGTATATGTAAAATTACCTTCACAGAATCAGTATACGACAATTTATAGGTGCAAACGTGTGTGATTATATATTGTGACATATATATCACATTGTGTTTGTACTAACATTAACAAAGATATCCAGTGAGTAACACATGTACTGCTGTAGCCAGATAGCTATTCAGTCCATGCCATCTAGTGGACAATTGATGAATTGCAGCTCTGGGTGGTAGAAAATGAATTCATGGGTGTAACAATGGTTTTCCAGAAACCATTGAGTACAGAAAAATAGACGTTGTCAATAATATATTAGAATTATACTGCATGGTAGCTACAGTCTACAGACCACTAAATATAAATGTACAATTTGGCCAATATTTGTTCAATTTACCAAACAAACAAGTTTGAGCATCAAACAGATACTTTAGGACTAGTCCTAAGATATTAACTTGGTTTAAATAGTCAAAACTTTTTTTTTTCTAAAGTGTAAAATAAAGACGTGCCCCAACAGAGAATCAAACTTCCTGCATACATGAACCTGCACTCTGAGCCTGGAAAAAACTACAGGGTTGTTAGAAAATGCTCTGGCAACTCCGTGCTGTGCACCATTGCAGTAATAAACACTATTTGTTCTGTCCAGCAATGTAATTTACAGCAGTCAGGAGAACTAACATAGCAGCAGCCTCTGCTTCCCTTTAGTTGTGCAACCTGATGTATTTTTGGCATCCCCAGCATCCATTGTTAGGCTGCGCACAGCTGAAGGCGATTCTAGAGGCTGATCAGCTGCTCCTGACTGCTGTGGTCCTGCGCTGCTATTGCTTGCTGGGACTTTAAAGCCTCTTTGCTCCCATTCACCAGCGCCTGTTATAGTGTCTGCTGGGCTTACCTGTGCTAGAGTGATTTTGAGTATTTCTTTGTTACTGACCTGTTTGTGACTATCTGTTGAACTGGACCTTGAATCCGTTGAACTGGACCTGGACTATCCGTTGGACCGACCTTGCCTGTGACCCCTGACTCTGCTGGTGCCCTTCCCTTTGTACCTCACTTGGTGGACTGATTTCCTTTGTTTTGACTTCGGCTTGTTTGTGGGTTTAGTGATAATTCTGTACTCTGTATTTGTGGGCTTCTGGTCAGCTGCTGGCCTATCTCCAGACACCATCCCTTGCACACCAAGTCCTGGGGGCAACCGAGTGCTGGGAGACGCATCCAGTCTCCCGAGGCTGAGTGGGGGTTGCTATAGGCAAAGACTGCTGCGATAGATTAGGGGGCTGGTATCTGGAGAATTCCAGTACTGACCAAGCCTTACATTGGTACTTTGAGTGTAACTAGGAATGTGAACTTGGTGTTCTCCTCTGTATGCTACTTCCTAGTTTTGTACCAGCTATTTTCATATGTACAGTTCTGTACAGAATAAAGAACTATTTTTATTTCCATCTCATCCCTATCTCCCTTCTGTAATTGGTTTTTTGGGGCTTTAGTATTACTTACAATATTTCTGTATATGAAAAGTGTGCATAATATAGTTTGGAAGAAAATAAACATTACCGGTTTCTAAGTAAAAGTGAGCATTTAACCCCTGGAGTGCAGACAGAGCAATTGCATAATTGTTAAAAGTTCTTTTTTGTCTAGGGTACTGGTAAAACGTTTTTTATCACCTGATCCCTTTCACTGGGCCTGATTTATTAAAGCTCTCCAAGACTGGAGATAAAACACTTGCATGATCCAGCAAACCTGGAATGGATTTTTAAAAAGTAATTTGCTAATTGTTAGCAAATGTTTTGAATACTGAACTAGATCAATTCCAGGTTTGCTGGATCACCCAGGTTCACTGATAAAAGTGTATCTTCTCCAGCCTTGGAGAGCCTTAATAAATCAGGCCCACTACCTCTATCTTCCAGTGCTGTAGGTGGTGGGTATGCACTAGGTGTCCCTATTTGCAGTGCAGGACTGCTGCTCCTGCATTGTTCATGACAACAAAGATTTCAAGGGACTGGTCACAGGAGAGAAGGTTGTCTGGAAGCCTGAGGGATTAGTGTGTATGTAAAAGTCCTTTTTACTGGTACCACAGGCCAAAACAAACATTTAGCCATGTCAGTGCAAGGAAGAACTGCTGCAAAAGCTGAATCCTTTTTTTCCCAAGGATACTGGTAAATTGCGCAAATACTTACAAATTGGTATGTATTACAATTTAAGATCATGGTAAATTGCGATACTGGTAAACAAAGCGAATTTTATTTGCTTTGTTCTTTGCATGACTGGGCTATCAATTGTCCTTGGTATACTCTCTTTTGTAAAGACAGAGTTAAACGAAAGGGTGGTTGTGTCTGTCTGTATGTGAGAAGCGATCTAAAAGTGAATGTGAAAGAAGAAATTGCGGATGAAACAAGGGATGATTTTGAGGCATTATGGGTGGAGTTGAATGTGGGGTTGAACAACACACAATTAATGATTGGAGTCTGCTATAGGCCCCTCAGTGCTAAGGAAGAAATAGAAAATCAACTACTAGCACAGGTAGAAGCGGCATAAAGTGGAAGTGTTTTAATCATGGGAGATTTCAACTACCCTGACATTGACTGGAGTAATGGCACTACAGGAACAGCAAAAGGGAGGAAATTTGTGAATTTATTACAAGATAATTTTATGGTACAGTTTATAGAAGCCCCAACTAGAAATGATAATCTGCTGGACCTAGTTCTTTCTAACAATGCAGACCTTATAACAAATGTGCAAATAAAAGAGAATATGGGTAGCAGTGACCATGATATGATTCATTATCATTGAATGTTAGCGGTAAACAGGAAGCAAAAACAGGAAAGATAAAAACATTTAATTTTAAGAGAGCAAATTTTCAATTAATATGGGCGGCTCTCTGTGACTTGGACTGGGAGTCAATTTTGTCCTCAAAGAACACAGAACAGAAATGGGAATGTTTCAAGTCTGTTCTACAAAAGCAAACTGAAAAATATATTCCAATGGGTAATACGTTTAAAAGGCTAAAATGAAAACCTATGTGGCTTACAGTTGATGTTAAAAAAGCCATAAGGAAGAAGAACAGGGCATTCCAAAAATATAAAAATGAAGGATCACCTTCATCATTTGAAACCTATAAAGAATATAACAAAATATGTAAAAAGGAGATAAAATGTGCAAAACTTCAAAATGAAAGACTGATTGCAAAGGAAAGTAAAGCAAACCTCCCCAAAATTTTCAAATTTATTAATAGCAAAAAGTTCATATCTGAGCATGTAGGCTCCTTAAAAGATGTCACTAGGTTGGTAACTGGGGATAAAGACAAGGCAAATTTACTAAACACTTTTTTTAGCTCTGTGTACACTAAGGAAAATGGCAGAGCTCATGTCCAAATTCATAATAGCAATGTCACTGCCTTAAATGAGTCACAATGGCTCAGAATTCATATGATTGAGAAACGGCTGGGAAAAATTAAGGTTGACAAAGCACCAGGACCTGATGGATTACATCCACGTGTCCTCAAAGAGCTGAGCTTAGTTATTTTAAAGCCATTCTTTCTAATTTTTGGAGACTCTTTAGTCACTGGCAAGATGACTGGCTTAACTGAACTGGCCTAAAGAGAACTGGCTTAAAGATCGCATCCAGAGAGTTGTAATTAATGATTCATACTCTGAATGGTCTAAGGTTATTAGTGGTGTAACCCAGGGTTCAGTGTTGGGACCTTTACTGTTTAACATCTTCATAAATGATATAGAGTTTGGGATTAAAAGTACCATTTATGTGTTTGCAGATGACACCAAACTATGTAATGGAATTAAGTCCATACAGGATGTCTATAATCTACAAGCAGACCTGGATGTGCTGTTTGATTGGGCAGCCAAGTGGCAAATGACATTTAATATAGATAAATGTAAAATTATGCACTTGGGAGCTAACAACATGCATGCTTCATACTGTCTAGGGGGAATACATTTGGGGGAGTCAGAAATGGAAAATGATCCAGGTGTTCTGGTAGATCATAGACCTAATAAACAGCATGCAATGCCAAGCTGCAAAATCTAAAGCTAGTAAAGTACTTTCTTGTATTAAAATAGGAATAGACTGCAGAGATGGAGACATAATCATGCCCCTGTACAAAGCATTGGTCAGACTACATCTGGAATATGCAGTCCAGTTTTGGTCACCAGTTCACAAAAAGGACATTGTGGAATTGGAGAGAGTGCAGAGAAGGGCAACTAAATTAATAAAAGGAATGGAGGAGTAACTATGTACCCCTTCAGCCAGCACTTTCTTCTTCCTTCAGACACTCTGGATTGTTGTCAGCTTCCTGACTTACAATGCAGGACTACTGATCCATCATTGATAGCAATGACATCAGGACAGAGTGCCTTCAAGAAGAGGCTTCATGGAACCAGTAGCACAGAGGGGGAAGCCTGTAGTAACAAGAGATAAGATAAAAAAAAACCTGATTTAACTGGTACTACCAAAAAATAGCATTTACATTTATAATTTTCCTGGAGTTTTGCTTTAGGGAAAAAAGTCTTTATTCACATAATATTTATTTAAAAGAAAAACAGGCTGCATAAAAGGCTAATAAAAAGATATGAGAGCTCCCATGACTTTTACATCATCTAGCAAAAGTTGCTCACTTCAACTAGTGTTAACAGGTTGCATCCAATCTAAGACGTAGTGACATGTTTTTGGTTACACTTAATTATTACCATTAGTATTTTTTTGCACTTACATCAGTTGCCTTTTTCTCTGCTTGTTCTAGTTTCTCCTGGGCATCCTTCAGTGCCTCGGAGTATTTGTCTAGTTCATCCTCTGTTCCCTTGAGCTTCTTTTGTAGTGCCACCAGTTCATCCTCTACCTGGTATCAACAGTAACAGTTATGTTATTAGAAAAGTTTTCACAAAGCTTTCATAATACAAATGAAACTTTTTTTTTATTAGCGTGCACTGTTTAGCCAATACTGAAACAATGTTGATGATGTTTTTATTTGAGGATAAAGCGACAGACTGTGAGTGAACCCCCATGTGCAAATGTAGAATGCAGATAACTATTGCCTAATTGCCTAATTGCCTAATTACTAAATTGCAGAATTCACCATGGGCTTTACAATAAGACTGCAAATGCAGAACTTTGGCCTGCTTTCAGCTACATCTGTTGTGCTCAGCAATTTCTTGTAAAAAATAAATAAATTGTGCCCAGTTCTTTTGACATACTTATAGTATATAATACATACATAACATATTGTAAATAGCTTGGATTGATCTAGTTGTCAAGAGGATTTTATAAAATAGGAATCTTTTAGCAACTAAGCTCTCTGTGGTACCTAAGCAGACCATCAACTATGTTTGAGGGGGTTAAATAGGTTGCATATCTGAAATCAATATGTTTTCACCTTTTTCAAAAATGAACACAACATGAATGCTTGCAATTTAGTGTGCACCAACTGCGTGTATACGATGCATAATTTAAGGTGCAATGAGTTTCAGACTTTAAATTTGGTATTTAGGATTGCTTTTTGTAAGCAAACTGAAAATCGTGTTTTTGGCCATCTGTATTACAAATGCATTTTTTTTTGTATATTGTGCTTTATTTAATAGGTAATGCTGAATAATTTTGCTTTATGTGGCCCTTGACAACTATTGTGTTCAGTTAATGCATTAATGTATCAGTTAATGCAATAATGTATCAATGAATGTGGATATCTTCCAGAAGTGCACTTACTTTACTTTGTGTGCGTCTGGTATTTCACCATTTTAAATGTACATTTGCAAATATCAGCAAGGAATATACACAACTTTGTGCCATATATGTGAACATAGAAAACTTTCTTGATTCGGATAAAAAATGCACACACAAAGTTATGTGAATTTTATTAATGCATGCAAACATTGGTGATTTCCATTTTAATGAATCGTATGAACTGGCGTAGTTAATTGGCATTTACTCTTCAGACTAAACAACTGGTAAATCCAGTTCACCCCAATGCAAACACAATTACTAATCCATTATATATTAAAACCAGGGGTGACCTCAGTTTTTAAGGTCACTAAATCTATCTAAGGATCCAGCATAATGCGATTCAGATTCTGCTGTGCGTCCATTAATTCTTCCTATTGTTCTCATGATTATGTGTGGTAAAAATTAGCTGGATGACTTAACTTGTTGGACAAGCTTACACAAAGATAGCTAGTCATTCTGTACAGTTGTAGTGTGATCCCCAGTAATGAGGGAGATTCTTCACTGGGAAAAACTATGTTTGCCATCTGTGCTTCAGTACCAATATGTATTACTAAATAAAAGCTTTGTATCTTTGATGTATGACTATATCTATGTGTACAAGGTAAACCTTTAGGCCCTATTATCTCTCAGATTTTTCAAAACTGCAAACTGTGCAGTAATGATTTGTAGCCAGAAAACATACATTTTTCACTAACTTTTAATGATAGATCCATTTTTAAAGAGAACCGGGCGAGAAATGGGCATTTGGCAGTACTCCTGAAATCAGGCATATGTAAGTGCTTGCTCACATCATGATCTCTACCTGCCTTAAGTACTATGACCTCCTTGTTATGCTCCTGGCATGCCTCCTAACACCTTCCTGTGAGGTTGTCATAATTTGTGGGCAATTACCATGGTCTGAGAGTCAACAGGAAGCTACAATATTATAAATATATTATATATATAATATATAATATATTAAGCTATAATATTATATACTCAAAAAACTGAGTTGCAGTTTAACAGATCAAGCAATCAGAACCAAGCAATCACTTAGAAATGCCTACATAGAGAATAGAAGTTTATCTAGGAGGTAAGAACCCCTAACACCCCTAAGTAAGGACAGTAAATTATGGAGAATTGAGAAAATTGCACTCAATCTTCTGTAGTATCACAGAATGTAAGATAAAAATTAAACCTTGTCAGATCTAAGAACATTTAGAAACACTTCATTATTTTTCCTTCCCTATTTTATTTTATTTCAGTAGTTTAATAACACTGTTGTCATACATGTTTTTAAAACCTAAGACTGGGCAGATCTACATCTTGAGTTCTTTGTCATTCAGATCCCAAGCACATCTGCGGAGCAGTGGAATCAATCCCCCACACCTCCTGTTTTAATATGGAATTCCTTCAGTTGGTCAGATCACATTGCAGAGATTTGAGCACTTGGCCTAAAATCAACATTTAGCTCTTGTCTGAGCTTTCATACCAAATAAGGAAGGGAATTGCTATTTCAATGTCAAATAGGCATAAACTAAAAAAAATCATCTACAATCACACAAAAACATAAGCAGTATAACTAAAACCCTATGCATAGTTGAAAGCAGCAGATCTTGAGAAGAAGAGTGGTGGAAAGGCAAAGGTTAAACACAGAAAAGAAGGCTTTTTAAACACAGAAAAGTGCAGACATTTTTGCAGGGTCTTTGCACACACTTTCATCCATGGCCGTAAAAACCAGCATACTTGCATATGTGAAAATACATATGTGGGATTTTTACCCCAAAAACCTATTTTATGAAAAGCTTAAGAAAAACAAAAAAGGCACATTTTTTTATTGCAGCAATGAGTGAGGGGATCACTATTAAAAATATAATTAAGGATTGAATGTCAGGAATATCAAGGAAAAATGGTAAGGTATTTGTAATTTTTATTTAAAAAAAAAAGGGTTTCAAAATGTTTTCATATTACTCATGCCAATAAAAATGGTTTGTTATAATACTTTTTTGCAATGTTACTATGCTATTTTTAGTAACTGTTTTATTTTTGACCCACTATAGTATTATATTGTGCTAATAAAGCAGTCTGCTTCACTAATAGTGCCCTTGCTATTGACTATTACCTTTCAGCGAATGTATTACCTGACATCATCTCTGAGCTCCTAATTCTCATATATATATATGTGATAAGTTACAAAATACTCTGTACATTATGATGTTAAAATTTAGAGTATATTTATTATTAATTTAAATTACAGAGAAAATCAGAAGAACAGCCTATATTGTGATGAACTGTCATTTTACAAAGTGTGAATTTGTAAAAACAGTTCTGTTACCAAACAGAATCAGTATTTAAAAAAAGAAACTTTGGTATTAACTACAATGACAATTACTATATCTGCATTTTCTAACCCTGTACTAAACACCTTGTTTAGTAGGTGTCTATAGTGAAACTTCTGTCTTGATGAATATTGTTCAACCTTCCATTATTTAGTAAAGACTAGCTGTATAAGCTGGAAGAAATGCTTTTTATATGTGTGGCATAACAAAATAAAGTTACATAAAACTTAAAACCTGCTGAGAAAATGGCTGATTTGTACATTGTGATAGGCTTAAGGGGTTCGAAGTTCTACAGAAACTGTTGATAAACATATCTGCTGTCAATGGTTATAATTTTCTCTGAGGGTTGCTGTCAAAAAGATACCTGTTTGCACTTGTCCTCAGCTGCCTTTTTATCTGCTTCAGCTTGCTCCGCTCTGTCTATGGCATTCTCTTTATCCAGCTTAAGCATCTGCATCTTCTTCTTAATTGCTTCCATCCTGGTTTGTTAGTTAGTAGGCTGGCTGCAGAGATGAAACAAGCAGGACCTGATTCAGAAGAAGGTTCTGTGAACTAAGAAGAGCACAACTGAAGGAGGATAGTGTACATTCAGCTTTATAGTCACAAAGAACATCATTGGATGCTTTAGTCCCCAGAGACACCACCAAACTTGCACTTGCATCCTTTCCTAGGAGAGACTTGGGCTTGTTTCAACAACCAAATCCACAGCCCCTACCCAATTACCTTATTTGGGATTGATTTTGCTATAAAGGAGAGAAGAAAAGATTTGGCTTCCATTTTTAACTTTCTGACAACACCAACAAGGCTGACAAATGAATGCCACAGATAAGACTTATTAGCATATGTGGGTATATTTGTACAATGTAATCAGCTGCCCTTTTCAAAGGGAAGCAATGTCATGCCACCAAGCCACATGAATAAAAGCTAATTGTATAAACACATTGTTCTCTCTATTTAACATCTTCTAGAAGCTATTCTTGTGTGTAAACATATGATTGTATGGCTAACCTTTACATAAGGGCTTAAAGAACTCTTGACATGAGTTTTATTATTTTAGCAACATATTTCTCTAGAGTATTGAAAATGAGGAGAGTACTGCTTAACAAAATGTTATATCTCTTCATTTACTTACATTATTATTATTTTTATTATTTTTGTAGCAATGTAGTAATTTCACTGCCTGTTTATGCATTAATCTATTCAATGATATTTACTGCAGTGTGTGTTTTGCCATGTCCCAAAATGGCTGCAAAGAACTGCTGTGAGATAATACCTGAACGGAAAGACTATTGTTTTAAATGTCTTAGAATGGATGTTGTTACTGTTCGGAATATTACTACATACCCAGTCATAATACCAGCCTGGCAGGACGTGGTCTATTGTTATTCAGTTGAAACCGTTACTTCCTACCCTGCCTGTTAAGGCAATTTCTTGCTGATCCCAGATCAGTTTATCCCTCTTTATCATGACCTCTGTTTTCAACGCGTGTGAAGCAGTGATTAACACACAAGCAGCTCAAGTATGTAGTTATATCACTTCTCAAAACTTTAATATCACATCACAGTTTATATAGTCAGACAACAAGGTGGAAGACACTTAGTAGTTAGTCAATAACTTAACCTAATTAACAACTTCACTGAGCAAGATGTTTCAAGGTAGGAAGCCTAAAGCTGCGTACACACCTGCAATTTTTCTCGTTGGAAAGGATCTTTCACGATCCTTTCCAACGAGAAAAGACTGCACGATGCATG
>NC_092860.1:61135951-61148571 GCF_032062135.1 Pyxicephalus adspersus
CGGCTTCTCCTCGCTCAGAGGAGGAGGGGACACGCGCTGCAGCCAGGAGGAGAGCCAGGAGAAGAAGAAGCCCACAGCATCGCGGGATCGCGGTATCGGGTGAGTATGATTTTTTTTTTTTTTACCATGTATTCAGTGTATAAGACGCACCCACTTTTCCCCCCCAGTTTTGGGGAAGAAAAAGTGCGTCTTATACGCCGAAAAATACGGTACTTGACTTCTTACCTTTGTTCCTTTACATGCAAATAAACAGCCTCAGGTTCTTCAGTTTACATAACTCAAGGAAGCTGAATGATTCTTGATTCCCATAGTGACAATAACAATTTTAGGGAGTCAAAGGTTTGACAGTTATAACAAAAGTTATACGGGTTATGAAATAAATGTATATCACTTTCAATAACCTCAGTGTCATTATAGATATTGCTAACGACTCTAAGCAGCATGCTGACTGGAGTGGAGACAGCAATCAAAAAAGAATTTAACATATCCTGAGTACTATGCATATCAGATAGGCAAAAACTAGAACTATTATATATTTCTTTGTCAAGATGTTGCCATGTGTTACCCTGGAAATCAGTCCAATCACTCAAGTAATCCCCGGTGCATAGACAGGGTAGAGTAATTCTTTAGGTTATGGCTTGATTGGAGACAAACGAAAGGCAAGTCTTGAGGGTGACAGTGGCAAATTCTTGTGACCCATACAAGACAGAATATGACCGTCAGGGCTCCAAAATTGAAGACAAGCATCCGGGCTGGTACTCGTGGATCAAGAAGCATCATCCTGGTGCTGGATCGGTGGTGCCTTTTTTACTCTTGAGGCGTGCATCCAGGTGGTCAGCACGGCTGTTCTAGTGATGGCTTGCACGGTGACTGGAGGTCCAAAGGGTGGATTTGTGCTTGTGCAGAGCTTTAACCAACACTACGTCTCCGGGCTTGAATGGGTGCGTTGGTTGATCTGTAGGGAAAGGAAAAGAAAGAGAGATATCTCCGTAGTTGCTGTTCAATTTTTCAATTAAATTAGCTACATATTGGTCTTGGATTTGTTGGAGATCCCCGGGTAATACAATTAAAGGGTCTTTAGCCCAGGGGGTGGGAAAAGGTCTTCCCATTAAAATTTCAAAAGGTCACAGCTTATTAACCAGATTGGGTATCATTCTTTTTTTCTGCTAGTACGGCTGGTAGATATTGGTCCCACTTATGGAATGTCCCTCCAGTTGCTTTCCTAAGTTTGTCTCTCAGTGTCCTATTTGTCCTTTCTACTACTCAAGCACTAGGGGTGATATGGGATGTGGAACTTCAATTCTATGTTCATCATTTTTGAAATCTCCTGTGTGACTTTAGAAGTGAATGGAGTGCCATTGTCTGACCTTATTCTTACTGGGCATTCAAATATGGGGATGATCTCCTTGCATAGTATTTTAGCTACTGTCCTTGCATTTTCTTTCCTGACTACAAAAGCTTCTACCCATCTGCTGAATCTATCTGTGATCACTAACATTATCTGACATCCGTTGGAAGCCTTTGGCATGTGTGTAAAATCAATTTGTAACTCTTGAAATGGACCCTGTGGAGGTAACAAATGTTTATGTTGTCCTGTTTTCTTCCCTTGCACATTATTTCTGGCACATGTTAAACATGGCTTGTGTGTGTTCCTTTAAATTTTGGGCACAAAAGCGCCTGTTTTTTTCTTGTGTTGTGGTCTTAATGCTTTTGTGTCCTATACCATGGATTTGAAAAACAATGAGGGGTACTGCTATTTGGGGCAGCCCTACTATCCTTCCTTTTGACCAGATTCCAAAGGAATTTAATGTCTTGTGGGGTGGCGAAGGACTGTAATTGTGTTAGAAGTGTGTTGGTTTCAGTGGAAGCTGGGATGGTGAGCAGAAGTGTATCAGGGGGGCTAGTGGTTAGTGTGGTAGACTGAGCAGCAGCCTTGGCATGAAAATCTGCTAGTCTGTTACCCCTGGCATTGAAGGAATTGGAAGAAGTGTGTGCTTGACATTTGACAATGACTATTTGATTGGGGAGGTGAATTTCAGTGATGCATTAGTGTGATTCTGGCACTTCATCCTCCAGCCCTTTAAGACCTAAGAGGGCATTGAGCACAGTGACAGGACCGCTTCTTAACCAGACAACCCTTATGCTGTTATATGTTGAGTGCTTAAATTCTTAAGCAAGTGTAGTGCATGGGATGTGTAAAGAATCGTCTTGTGACCCAAAGTTAGAAGTGAGACACTTTCTACAGCCATTGCACATGCCGCCAGCACACGCAGACAGGCTGGCATGCCTTGCACAGTAACAGGCAGCGTCTTAGAGACATATGCCACAGGCCTCAATTTAGCATCTGAGCAAGCACAGCAGCCATGGTTTTACAATACTCTCTCGCATACAATCCAAATGCTACATTAAAATTCGGCATTCCCAATGCAGGGGCAGAGGTCAGGGATTCTTTTAACATCAAATATGCTTTAGTCATTTCATCAGACCATTGAATGTCATTAGGGGCACTGGGGGTGGTACTGGGACAGAGCTGTGAGTCCCAATACGAGCAGTCAAGGATCCAGTGACTGCAAAAATTGATCATACCAAGAAAGCTGAGCAGCTGTTTCTTTGTGGGCAAGACAGACTGTTAATGGCATGTACATGGCTGGGGGCTAGCAGCCGGGATCCTGGGGTAAAAGCATTCCCAGGAATATGACTTGTTGCAGACAGAACTGAACCTTTTCTGCGACACCCTTTTCCAGAAAACACAACAATGACAGAGTTTCCCTCTGACATGCCTCCTGAGAGGGGCTACTGTACATAACAATAAATTGGAACCATGCTGCGGCTGCCAGTTGGCAAGAACCTGCTGGAGAGCAATTGAGAAGACTGCCGGGGGGTCAACAAAGCCCTGGGGCAAGGGGCACCAGGTATATTGTTGTCCCTTGAAAATAAAAGCCATTAGGGGCTTAGTTTCAGGTGACAATGGTATTGAGAAAAATGCATTGGCCAAATCACTAACACTGTAAAATTGGGTCTGGGGCGGTGTTAAGGCCGTGGCCAGCTCATTGATGGCTCTGAGATCCTGTGTAAAGTGGTATGAGCCAAAGGATACATTGAAAAAAGGATACATAAAAAGATACATTATAAAAAGATACATAACACTATTACATACCCCTGTACTTCACATGAAGATTAAAGAGCACCTGTCAAATCAATTTTAGGCTAAAGCTAGGTACACACTTCCAATAATTATTGTTAGAAAATGAATGATTACGACCGATCAACGATTATGCACGATTATACTTGAACAATCATATTGTGCACAAATCTGTACATGCTGTAACAACAGCGTCCACACACTAGATACAATCATTTGAACGATGCAGGGAGGGACATGTAAAGGAGAAAGTGTATCGCAGAAACATGCACAATCACTGACACCTGCTTTCAATTAGCTGTGACCGCAAAGTTCCCACGGTCCAGGAATCCCACAATGACATTATGATTCATAATGTCATTGTCGGATAACCTGTAAAAAATAAAAAAAGAACAAGTTTGAAATTAAAAACACATATGAAATAAATAATTTAAGAAAAAAAAATTTTTTTTTTTTCCTCCCGAATTTTTGCTGTCGAATCCCGTGTTTTTCGGGTCTACCCGAATTCGAATAGCCATATTCGGGTCGAATATAGGGACAACCTGAATTCGAACATCAACACTATCCATGACTTCAATATTCTTTACTAGAGATCAGCGAGAAGACTTCTGACAGTCTCGCTAAAATTTCCTTGAACTTCTGGTGGGTTCACGAAATTTCGGCAAATCAGTTTTGCAAATTACATTAAAGTCAATAGGCTGACTTTAAACATTAATAGCAAAGCCCCTTTACATGTTAGAACCACCACATTTGCTAGGTAAGTGTAGAAAAACAGAGGCAACAAGGAAAAAATACAAAAGTTCCAAAAGACCTTGTGGTTTTTTAAGAAAAGGCAGGCAAAGTGACACCAGGCAAATAGGATTTTTGCATGATTGACAGAGTCCAGAAGGCAGCATAAACATTAGGAGATTGAGAACAGGTGAACTCAACCAACTAGCAACAGTCTCTGCTATCAAAACAGCAGGAAAACGTATTGCTATTTAATGTACGCACCCCTATTGAATTTACATAACTGCATAATTTGTTTACGCTATATAAATCCTGTTTAATCATAAAAATAATAATACTAATAATAATTGCTAGCTGGCATCATGACCTGGATGACCCATAAAGTTATGGACAAGTAGTGCGTTGACATTAGGCAAAAGAATGGAGGACCAGAGATGGAGCGTGGGTCAGCGAGAGCAGTAGCAATGTGTGGCCTCTGGTCAGCTATCGCCAGGGAGCCAGCATTGGCAGGAGTCATAGAGAGCTGGGTGTAGTGCATCATCAATGTCACCCAGAAATGTACAATTTTTGTGAATGGAGAACTGACAGGCAACAGCAACAGCAGGAGAAGAAGGCGGTGGGCCCTGGGACGGAGTGGGGACCGCATTGGTAACTGGCATTTTGAGCTGGGTGTAGTGCATCGTCAATGCCACCTAGAAGTCTATAATGCAATTTTTGTGAATGGAGTACTGACAGGTGGCAGCAGCAGGAGGAGGAGGCTGTGGGCCCTGAGATGGAGCATGGACCGCATTGGTAACTTGCATCTAGAGCTGGGTGTAGTGCATGGTAAATAACACCCAGAAGTGTGTAATACAATTTTTGTGAATTGTATTACTGGCAGCAGCAACAGCAGGAGGAGGAGGCGGTGGGCCTGAGACAGAGCATGAACAGCATTGGTAACTGGCATCTAGAAAAAATTACAAAAATTGTATTACACACTTCTGGGTGTCACTGACAATGCACAACACCCAGCGGTGTTGTGCATTGTCAGTGACACCCAGAAGTGTGTAATACAATTTTTGTGAATGGAGTAAAAGGCAGGCTTCAGCAGCAACAACAGAGGAGGAGGCGGTGGGCCCTGGGATGGAGAGGGGATGGCATTGGTAACTGGCATCTAGAGCTGGGTGTAGTGCATCTTTAATGCCACCTCAAAGTGTGTAATGCAAATATATGAAATTTGTGAATAAATGTAGAATGTCCAGATCAAGATGTTTTGTGTGCCAGCACTGTTGCTGTGGTCTGTGGTACCAGAAGCGCTAGGAAGGTAGACGATATTGCTAGTTTGCATCAAGAAGTGGATGACACGAATGCCACCCCTAATCTTACAATACTTAGCTGAAAAATTAGGCAAATGCAATGGTACCTATCAGTGTGGCAGTACTGGGGGTTTTCATCTGCAGTTTGTTGGCCTCCCGGAAGCAGCAGAAATGTAAAGTATATTGCTAGCTGGCACAATGGCAGACATGACACTGGCGATGAATGCCAACCCTGGACGTTGCGATAACTGGAGGAAAAATTCAACCGATGCAAGCTCAGCTGACAGGGTGTTTGGTGATAGGCAGCCACAGACTCAGCACAGGAGCAGTGTGGGTTCACAAGAGGCATCTTGGTTGGCCAGTGAGTCCTTGTGTCAGTTAATCAGTGACATCTGCAGTAGGGATATGATAGTTGTAAGTAACCCACCTTTCGTTTATTTTCAAAAAAGCGAAAGGATTGACATTTTCCGGTGACAGTCCTGATTGTCTGTTGTCCTTTACTACTCCGCCAGCGGCATTGAAGGTTCTTTCCGACATAGCACTGGATGCCGGGCACGAAAGAAACTTGATGGCATACTGTGCCAATTGCGGGAAGATTTTAAGTCTGTTGACCCAAAAATTAATGGCGTCACTACTGTCAGGACAGGCATCTTCCTCATAACTGCTGTTGTCAACACCACCACCACCAGCCAGAAAATAGCCTGCACCATGCACTTCATCGGTTCTCGATGGTTATGCCCTTGCATTTCACTTGTTTGAGATGGCCGCATCAGGTTTTGCCAGGCATCCAGAAAAACCCCCCTGCCTTGGCCTACACTTTTGGATGTGTGCGGCCTGCTGCCACTACTGCTGATGTTGCTGCCGCTGCTACAGGCGGATACGGTGGAGGTGGAGCTCGCCTAAACTCCCTGTATGGATTGTGGTGCACGGAACTCCTTACACAGCCAGTCGCATAGTATTGTGCTCAGGCAGGTCACCTTTTTCCTTCTCTTGCACCAGGTTGGGTAGAAACTGTGACATTTTGTCTTTGTAGCAATGATCCAGAAGGGTGGCCAGTCAGTAATCATCCTGGTTTTTGAGGCTGCAAATGCGGGCATCTTTCCATAGGCATCGCAATATATGGACACACATATGAAAGAGGGGTTCCCTGGGCTCATCCTCCTCCTGTCCCTCAGTAGGCGCCAAAACATCTTCTTCCTCATCACCCATCTCCTCCTCTTCAAGCTGCAGCAGATCATGTTGTTCCATCGCCTGCACAATGCCTGAAGCGTGACAGCACAAATACGGGTTGGACGGGTCCTGTCCAGCAGCCCCAATATGTTCTTCTTCATCATCATCATCATAATCATCTTCCTCCTCCTCTTGAAACTCCTGATGCTGGCCAGTGTCCCTTCTTGCTTCTCCTGATGCTGGCTGTGCGCTATGGAGTGTAATGTCACCCTCATCCTCCTCCCCCCTTTCTTCCCTTTCTCTCCCATCTCTACTTTCCATCAGCCCACACAGGGTATGATCAAGCAGAAAGATGATGGGTATGACATGGTTCCAGCCTGACTGCTCCCAACTCACAACGTTTGTGGCCTGCTCAAAGGGGGTCAGTACCTTGCACAGCATCTCCATCTGCAGCTACTGGTTACTGCTAAAATAGCTCAGTTGTGTGACTGTACCAAGGGCCCTGCTGCCTCCATGCACCACGCTGACCAAATAATGGTGGATAGCTAGCTTTTGCTCACACAGATGCTGGAGCATGTGCAGGGTGGAGTTCCATCTAGGTACAGTGTCACAAATGAGTCTTTGCGGTGGCAGCCTCTGTTGGCACTGGATCTTGCTAAGCGCTGCAGCGGCAGAAGGGGATCAGCGTACATGGCTGCAGATGGAGCGAGCCTGTCTCAGTAAGTCCTGCAGTGCTGGGTAAGTGCGGAGGAACTTCTGTACCACCAGGTTCGGTATGTGCGCAAAGCAGGGCACATGTGTTATGCGGCCCAAGTGCAGCACACTACGTTGCCTGTTGTGACCCGGGAGGGCGTCAGCCAAGCCTCAATCTCTCTTTGCAAAGCGGACAAAAGTTCTCTGGTTGTGTGAATTTTCTCTCCCATGGACACCAGTTTCAGCACGGCCTGGCAACACGTGTGCTTGAGTGAGCCGTAGTGGCGTGCCTGCTTACCCACAGTGTCCGCCGCTGCTAGCCTTTCAGGAGGAGTGTTGAAAAGAGAGGGTTTGCCAGTAGAAGGAATGAAGGAGGAGGAGGAGGTGGGAGAGGCCTGGGGCGTCCCATGCTTGCCCACCACACCGCTTGGCGGGGGTACCAGGTGCTGCAATGCCTCCTGCAGACTACCACCCACTGAGCTATGCAAGGCCACCTAGTGAGCGGTGAAGGACAGGTAACGTCCCACTCCGTGCCTGGTTGTCCAGCTGTCCATGGTGACGTGGATTTGGCTAGACACCAAGAATGCCAATGCCCAGGAGAGGTTACCCATTACATGTGGATGTAAACTGGGTACAGCTGTGCGGGAGAAGTAATGCCTGCTTGGTACATTCCACCGCCGCTCGCTACAGGCCATCAGGTCACGGAAGGGAGCCGAGTCCACAATGCTGTAGGGCAGTGGTTGCAAGACCAATAGTTTGGCTAGACGGGAATTGAGCTCAATGACTCTTTTGTTGGTTGGGCCAATAGCCTGATGCCTTGCGCAGAACTCCGGTAGAGTGGGTTGAAGGGACTGGGAGCTAGGGGAGCTGAAGGGGTCACTGGAGTACCCATCTTGCGGCGACAAATA
Organism: Pyxicephalus adspersus; assembly: GCF_032062135.1. Taxonomy (NCBI): domain Eukaryota; kingdom Metazoa; phylum Chordata; class Amphibia; order Anura; family Pyxicephalidae; genus Pyxicephalus; species Pyxicephalus adspersus. Next base: position 61,143,889 of record NC_092860.1, read on the forward strand.
TTGTCTGACGTCACAAAACCTGCGGCCAGAAGCTGATACTTCTTCGCAGCTGGAAGTCTGGCTGGAACCAACCTTCTGATACATAGTAGCAAAGACAGTTAAAGGTGGAGAAGGAGTCAATAGAGGACCACACTGCAGAGGTGCGTGCAACCAATCTGCTGCTCTTTTTCTTTGCCTGCCTCTGCATCTGCTGGGAGCACTGCGTCTGCTCCATCTCCCCCACAGTCACATCGTCTCTGACTGTCCCCCTGCTTGTGCCCACTCGTCTGTGTGCTCTTTCGGACTCACATGAGGCCCCCTCCATACCCAGTCTGTTGCTGCTTCCTTTCCTTTACGTCTGTTTTGAAACTGCTGCTAGCATCGTTGGTTCCCAGGTGACATTACAGTCATCATCATCCTTATTTTCATCTAAGCCAACCTCTGCAAATGCAGCCACTGATGCAGAACCTTCGCCAAGCAAGTGCTGACCACACTTTCCAAAGGTCTCAAAGTCTGTCTCCTGCTCTGAAATTCGCAATGAAAGATCCTCAGGCTGTTCGTCAAGCAAGAAGAAAGAGTCATCGGGAGGTACAGACTCATTAGCCACGATAACTCCTGTCTTTGCTCCTGTCACGGCTGTTCTAGTTGATGCTGCTGCAGAAGAAGAGCCTGCTGCCTGAGACCCAGTCCACAATACTCTCCACATGGCGAGGCTGTATGATTGTAGTACGCCCTCTCATCAAATCTACCAGCGTACTGTTGCCAACGTGTGCTTGACAACGTGTGCTGCTGCCTCCAACAGTTTGCTGTTGCTGCTGTCCTACAGGGGCGGACTCCCAGGAAGAATGCCCCCTGCCAGATGCGCCAGGTCGTCCACACCATGCCTTCCCCTGAGTCTACCACTCATCTTTACTTATTTGGGCAAAAATGCACCTGTACCAAACGGTTACTTTGGAAAATAGCAAGTGGTATTAGAATGAAATATCTGTATTTTTTGAGAGAAATACAGACATTTTCCAGCTTTTCTGATAGCAAAAGGTATCAGAATGAAATATCTGTATTTTTTAGGAGAAATACAGAACGTTTTCTGGCTTTTTTGAGAGATAGCAAGTGGTATCAGAATTAAATATCTATTTTTTTTTTTTTTAAAGTACAGATTTGTCTCTGGCTCTTTTGATACCAAGTGGTATAAGAAAGAAATATCTGTATTTTTTTGGAGGACATATCTAACATACCCAACTCTGTTACTTTTAAGGTCACATGATGTTTGGACCAAGTGACCAATGGAGGAATGGAGCAAACCTGGCCAACCTGCAAAACAGGTTTCTGTAGGATAAGAGCATGTTCAAGATTTTTTAGTTCAAATAACCATTGTGTAAAAACTAAGGTTTCTTTTTTTGTGTTTTTTTGGGATGGAATTGGATTAGCCAGGCTGTAAAAATGTGTGAAATGTGCACTAAAATAAAAATCAAATTAAATTCACTAAATCTGGCTTTTATTTTTTTAAAGAAAACTTTTATTTTTTTAATCTCCCCCCATGTGAAAACCCCAACAAATATAAAAATATATATTTAGGCTAGCTAGGTTGTTCTGTGAAGCAGGCCAAGTAACATCTAGGCCCCTGGTCCCTCAACCTGGCACGTCAGCCAGTTTGGGCTGGACCAGGGATTCTGCTTCCAAGGCAACCAGCTTTAACCAGCCCTCAGGCATTTCTCCAGAGATGAATTTCTGGTAGAGGGCTGTCTTTCACAACAGCAGTAGTAAAGAGCAACTCTAGTTCCAAATTCAGGTCCATGACAACAGCAAACAAAATCCTTTAACCAGCGCACATTTGAATGCGCGTGCAGCTACTATTGACTTTATTCCTCCAAAAAATGTTTTGGGTGTGTTGTCCCATAACTCTTTTATTTTGTGACTTCTAGCTACATGGAGCCAAGGAGAATGGCCACCACCACTGCTATCACCACCACTACCACTGCTGCTGTTGGCGGCCCCACTACCACTACCACCCCAGGGTCTTCAGTCCATAGACCAACAGGCAGCTCCCTCAGGCCAGCTAGGTTGCTCTGTGAAGCAGGCCAAGTAACATCTAGGCCCCTGGTCCCTCAACCTGGCACCTCAGCCAGTTTGAGCCGGACCAGGGATTCTGCTTCCAAGGCAACCAGCTTCACTCCTGAGCAAAATGCCGCCCTCATGGAGTCCTATGTACAACATTTTCCTAGCCTCCGTAGGGACTTGCACTCCCAGACTTCTTATGCTGTAAGGCAGGGACTCTGGGAGGAAATTGCCAGGAGTGTCAATGCAGTGGGCAGTACACAACGGACCATTTACCCAGTGTCAAAAACGTGTGAGTGACATCTTCAGACACGTCAAAAAGCTCCTGGGCACAGAGGCTGGAAGGAGTGGGACCTATCCTGAACATCTTGTGCAGCGTCTCAAGGAGTACGAAAGATTGGCTTTGCCATTCATCTGGCCAGAAACAGTGGTAGGGGCGGGCTACTGGGATGACTCCGATGCTTGGCAACCATGTAAGTTCAATCCTTTTACATTACTTAATTACAAATGTCATTTATTTTTGCATTTTTTGGGGGATTGCAACAGTTTAGTCATTAGCATTGAGAACAAAATAGCATTGTGTTTTTACGTATTTATGCTTGGGGGTGAAATATGAGATCATTTTTTGAAAAAGACCTCTTTGGTGTATTTTTACCCTCTTTTGACTTGCATTAACAATGTTCCCATGCTGTAAGGCAGGGACTTTGGGAGGAAATTGCCAGGAGTGTAAATGCAGTTGGCAGTATACAACGGACCATTGGTCAGGAGGAGGACGTTGATCCACTGCAGAGAAGCCTGGAGGAGAATCCAGGTAATTTGGTTTGTGTGTGTGTTCAGCCTTCCAAAAGCTAAGTAATACCCTTCGATCTTTCTATAATATATCTATATATAGATAACATTTGTTAATTTTTTCAGAGGATTCTGGTGCAGCCTCCCTTTGGGAATGTGTGAGCTTAATATGTCCAAAGAAATGTTGCGTGTGCGAAATATTGGGGACTTTTGATATGTGAAGACTTGTCACCACATTCATTCAGTTTGATCTGATATATCATGTGCCTTTGTAGAACATCCATGTCTGCTGGTTTCTGGTTCTGAAGAGTTTTCACGGGCTGCATCCACTGTGGAGGTAGGCAAGAACCGGTCCATTAGTGTTTATTTTGGGATGATTTGGGGGAATGAACCTTTCCCAATGTTTCCATTTGTGTTTTTTTTTTTTTTTTTGGGTCCCTCAGGTGGACATTTACCACAATCAGAAGAGGAGACACCTGAAGTTTCCGTAAGCAACCCCTGTTTAATGTATAGGATTCAGAAAAAATGTGTCTAATATTTTTGTCTAACATTAGTTGATGTTTCGATGTCAGGATGCTGTCTGCATAATGTTATGGTGACCCACAAAGTTATATGATACACTTTCATTAGTGAAGCTGGGTGATCCAGCAAACCTGGAATGGATCTGGTCCAGGATTGAAAACGTTTGCTAACAATAGCTGATGGCCATTAGAAAATCCATTCCAGGTTAGCTGGATTACCCAGCTTCCCTGGGGAAAGTGTATTCTCTCCAGGCTTAGAGAGCTTTAATAAATCAGACCCTTTGACACTTTACCTATCTAAGTTTGTTTTGATGCAGCCCAAGTATGCTCCAAATGCAGTTTTGCTATCTACTCCCAGAAGAATGTTCCAGTACATTTGTCAAAGTGATTCTAATCAAGTATGAAGTCTCAGCTCAATACTCTCCAAGTATTGCTGTAATGACCTTAAAAAAAGCTAAAGATTCTTTCAAAATACACGATTGCATCTTTGTTCACTAAATGAACACAAATCTAGTTATGTCTAGGGACCAAATATGGCACACCGCACTTCTCTGACACTTGTCTGTAACAGATAAATGTGCTTGCTAATAGGTCAACTACTTTTCTGTTGGTTAAAATGACATACTAAGGTGTTCAGCTGTGTATTCTATGCCAAATGTATTCTTGAATGATGTTACAATTACATATATTTTGAAAAGGGCATATCTAACATACCCAACTCAGTTACTTTTAAGGTCACAGGATGTTTGGACCAAGTGACCAATGGAGGAATGGAGGAAACTCAGCCAAGCTGGAAAACAAGTTTGTGCAGAATAAGAGCATGTTCAATATTTTATGGTTTAAATAACCATTGTGTAAAAACTAAGGTTTCTTTTTTGTGTTTTTTAGGGATGGAATTGGATTAGCCAGGCTGGAAAAATGTGTGAAATGTGCACTGAAATAAAAATCAAATTAAATTTACTAAATCTGGCTTTTATTTTTTTAAACAAAAGTTTTATTTTTTTAATCTCCCCCCAATAACTTACAATGTGAAAACTCCAACAAATATAAAAATATAATAATCTAACCAAACATATTTTACAACATATATACAATTTTTTTTTTTTTAAACTGTACCGCCTGGGCAGATCCCGAGGAGGGTCCAGCCGAAAGTGCTGCTCCAGGGCAAACACCCTCCTGTGCAGCCACTACAGGCTTTCCTGTATACTTCCTGGCGGGTGAGGAAAAACAAATAATAGATTACCTGAAGAGTTTGGTCCAAACATTTTTTAAAAGTACTGTCCTTTTAAAAACCAAACTAATGAAAATATAAACTTACCAGGAGGATGTCTGCCATGTC
>NC_092860.1:61149392-61151092 GCF_032062135.1 Pyxicephalus adspersus
ATGCATGATTAATGACTGGAAGCTACATGAAATCCTGCTAGATCTTTCTTTGTATTTGTAACCAAAAATGGTGAAAGTAGTGTGAGAATGTGTTCAATTTCAACATATGTTACAAAAGTTGATTCTAAGGTTAGCTTACAGGCAATCTCCTCGGCCTCGGCCGCCTCCTCTCCTTCATCGGAGGACTCTGGGGCAGAGGGCTCCTCCTCAGGAGATGGCTCCTCCTCCGGGGATGGCTCCTCCCCCACCAGGGATGGCACCTCCTCCACAACCGGCTCCTCCACTGGGGATGGCACTTTCTCCTCCTCCCCCGCGGATGTTGTCTCCTCCTCCTCCTCCACATACTGGGGGATGGCCAGTCGCCTGTGTGGCCACTGGATGATTCGCAGCCGGCGTGATGGAGAGTTGGCTGTAATAAAAAAATCAAATATTCAAAATTACTAAAATTAATAGGGTAGTAAAATATAGGACGTGAAAAACAAACAGTTCTAGGCTAAACAATACTACTTTACACAAACAACAAACATTCTAAAACACCATTCCTTAACAAGAGGAGAAGACAAAATGCCAAACTTACCAGACAGGATGCGGTCCCCTACTTCGCGCACCAAATCTGGTAGGTGACGCTTCAGGTCGCTCCATGTGTGCTGGTTCTGGGCAACTGTTGGGCGCCTCCCTGCAGGGGTCCAGAGCCTGTCTGCGATCCACTCAGCGATTTGTCGCTTCACAAATATCGACCTCTGCTGGTCGTATCTCTTGTGAATCATTGTCTAAAGAAAAAGACATACATGCATGATGCATAAAACACATTCAAACATGGAGAAAAATAGGCTTATTCTAGTAAAAAAGAATCCCCCTCCCTGCCCCCCCCCTAAAACTTTTCTAAAAAATCACTTTCTTTAATAATAAAACGCAGGTCCCTCTCTACAAACAACTGGCCGGGATGATGTCCCTCTCTCCAACTTCCTGATTAACTCCCGCCTACTGGAAAACGTGGCCACGCCACGCATTTGCACATACGCCTGCTGTATGCGCATCCGTACCCGCATGTACTCAGTGGCCCGTTGTTGGGCATAGTTACGCGCATATATTTTAGATTAATAATACTTTTCCAAAATAATTCAGGGGGAGGAACAGCTTTAAAACAATCACAATTGTCTTTTTAAACTGTGTGTCCTGAGCGATTGGAAAGGAGATCACATAAACCCCCAAAAAACAAACAAACAACATTTTAGAAATAACTTTATTCAAAAGAAACATTTGCTAAAAGGTCAAAATAAAACCAAAAAACATATCAAAACCAAAATAAAAAAAAGTACACATCACTAAAAACTTTACAGTAAATGACAAAATAATTAAAAAGAACAAACAAAACACATGTAAACCCACACTACCATGTAATGCCAAAATAGTTCAAAAACGTCCCAACAAATTCAAAAAATACTTAACAAACCATAATGTAATTTTGCCCTATCAAGGGTGGAAAAGTGGACCAGAAAATCTTTATGCAGGATAAAAATTGAAAAGTGGTACTAAAGGCAGAATTTGGCAATCAAACAATATGGCCACAAACACAATATGATCCTTTAGATATGTACAGCAGTAAACAGATATTCCACTATAGTAGTCCACTATATATATATATATATATATATATATATATATATAGAGAGAGAGAGAGAGAGAGAGAGAGAGAGAGA
>NC_092860.1:61151315-61153666 GCF_032062135.1 Pyxicephalus adspersus
CGGTTATCTCTTGCCTAACAGAAAAGAAATAAGTGATTTTAAAATATGCTTTTTCTTAGCGCATATAGATGTTTTAAACATTTGAACAGCACAAACATTTTTTTTAGGGCTAAGGGTAATATGTGTGCCATTAGAAAGAATGCTTTTTTTAGGGGAACAGTGACTTTTAATGCAAGCTGGCCAGTGTAAAGCTGCCGGGGATGCGCAGCTCTGGTCTCGAGCTCATTCAGTTGCTGAATTGCGTGACGGCTTTCGATTTCGGATCGTGAATACAGATGCGCGAGCGACCTTCTGATTTTGCTTGATGAATCAGGGCCAATATCTTTATTTTTAGGAGAGAAATACATACATTTTTCTGGCTTTTTTGATAGCAAGTGGTATCAGAATTAAATCTCTGTATTTTTTGAGAGAAACACAGAATTTTTTTTGGCTTTTTTGATAGCAAGTGGTATCAGAATAAAATACATGTATTAAAAAGTAATAAACAGTCTTTTCTGGCTTTTTTAATAGCAAGTTGTATCAGAATTAAATATTTGTATTTTTTGAGAGGGATACAGAAATTGTTCTGGCTATTTTGATAGCAAGTGGTATCAGAATGAAATTTCTGTATTTGAGAGAAATACAGAATTTTTTGGCTTTTTTTGATAGGTTATAAGTGTTATCAGAATGAAATATCTGTGTTTTTTAAAAAGAAATACAATTTTTTTCTGGCTTTTTTTTAATAGATATCAAAGTAGGATCAGAATTAGATATCTGTATTTTTTGGGAGAAATACAGAAGTTGTTCTGGCTTTTTTAATAGATAGCAAGTGGTATCAGAATTAAATATCTGTATTTTTTTTAAACAAATACATAAGTTTTTCTGTATTTTTTGATAGATTATAAGTGGTATCAAAATTAAAAATCTGTATTTTTTTTTAGAGAAATACAGAACTTTTTTTCTGGCTTTTTTGATAGCAAGTGGTATGAGATTTAAATATCTGTATTTTTTCAAAAGAAATACACATTTTTTCTGGCTTTTTTTGACAGATAGCAAGTGTTATCAGATTGAAATATCTGTATTTTTTTTTGAGAAAAATACAGAAATTTTTCTTGCTTTTTTGATAGCAAGTGGTATCAGAATTTAATATCTTTATTTTTTGAGAGAAATACAGATATTTTCCTGGCTTTTGTGATACATTGCAAGAGGTATCAGAATGAAATATCTGTATTTTTTTGCGAGAAATACACAATTTTTTCTGGCTTTTTTGATGGATAGCAAGTGGTAAAAGAAATAAATATCTGTATTTTTTTTAGAGAAATACACACCATTTTTTGGCCTTTTTGATAGCAAGGGGTATCAGAATGAAATATCTGTATTTTTTTTTTTTGATGGATAGCAAGAGATCAGAATTAAATATCTGTATTTTTTTGAGAGAAATATAGAAATTCTTCTGGCTTTTTTGTTATTTAGCAAGTTGTATCAGAATGAAATATCTGTATTTTTTTTAGAGAAATACAAAAATTTTTTCTGCCTTTTGTGATGGATTGCAAGTGGTATCAGAAATAAACATCTGTATTTTTTGTAGAGTAGGACAGAAATGTTTCCGGCTTTTTTTCTAGAAAGCAAGAGGTAACATCAAACTGCACAATCTGTATATTTCAAGATTTCAAGATATACAGAAGGCTCCTACCCTGTCCCTTTCACAATGCACTTCTCTCCCTGATTATTTCCTAGACACAGAACACAAGATGGAGTTACTAACCCCTCCCTCCTTGCCTGTATATATGCCTATGCATACCAAGTGCGTTCACAATTTTAATTAGTGAACACACTTGGTTCATCAACTTGGTATTAGGATTATTCTCTTATGTTTTTAATAATATTATAAAAGTACTAGGACACCACACCATACTATGTCATCATAACTAATGAAGGGAAAATTGTCTTTTCTATGGTTATGCGCTAAGAAAAAGCATATTTTAAAATGACTTATTTCTTTTCTGTTAAGCAAGAGTTAACCGAGTTCAACTCCTCTACATAGGCGCCTATATAAAAGTTTACGATGCCTGATCGGAGGAGCCGCCCGCGGGTAAATCTTGCGACTATCTTGCGACTGAACGCGCGCAAAGCCATCAGACTAGATTTTCCCACAAAAGTCACAATCACACAAACAAAAAAATTCTTTTGTTTGCTTCCTATGTATATGTGTGTGTGTGTGTGTGTGTGTGTGTGTGTGTGTGTGTGTATATATATATATATATATATATATATGTGTGTGTGTGTGTGTGTGTGTGTGTGTATATATATATATATATATATATATATATATATATATAAAATACTTTTAACAATAAATCCTACCCAACTCA